>NC_140175.1:33659976-33661918 GCF_963971535.1 Notolepis coatsorum | reverse complement strand
GTAGCGCATTTCTGACATTAGCTAATGCTACGTTCATTCAGCATCGACGTAGACCTGGAGGAATGCTAGTTTTGAGTTTGATGCTATAGACGGGTTTCTTGTTTGTAAACACACTGTATTTGAGCCAATCGGCAATTCCTGTGGAGTCACATGACATTGCCCCCTACAAGATCTATCTTTGGCATGGATTGATTGTTTAGCACACTAGCACGGCTAACAAATGCAAATGATATTGTAGTCTGCCTTGTTGTTCTGACCAGGATTACATCCATTTTACATGGATGAGAAACGCGTCTATAGGCTATAGTTGCGCTTATTGCAGCAAATACATGGGCTGAGGGTAATGTTAGCTTAGCTTAGCCAGGCATTCTGCTGTTTACTCGCCTCTAGCTGTAGCTTAGCTTTACGTTCGCGGTGGTGGAGGCTAGCTGCCGTTAACATATACGTGTGGACGGATAGAAGGAGGTACACTGCCGTACTTTGTTGAAACTAACAAACACATTTTGGATATGATATACCTAAGGAATGTAATCGTTGATATTGATAGATATTTAACCAATATACTATTGATCACAAGCAAGAAGGCAATAGCTAGACTGAACCCCCTACCATTGAACAATGGTTGGAAAGAGAGATCTATACTATGGAAAATAATACTGACCAGCTTAGAGTGAGAGAAACAGTTTTTGTTAGTAAATGGAAGAAATGTTTGACTTATGATACAGTGGGAAGTGCTTATTGACTAATTATAATGTAAATATCAAGATACTGGGCTTATATACGACCTTCTTGGACAATATATTTTGATACAGTATATAGGTAAAATGTAACCATGGCTGTTTTGTTTCTTTTTTGTTTATGGTGATTGTTTTAATTTAATTGTATACATTTATATGATATATTAACTCAATCAGCACCAGACCCGAGGATAGTCGGATTAACTCGCCAACCGCTCAGCGCCATACCTGAGTATAGTTGTGTTTTCATCGTTATTTCATTTATTCAATATTTGTATTCATTTCTTTCACACGGACCTCAGGGTTACCATAGGGAATCACTCTGAGATGGCTAGAGTGCAATACCGGCTGTATCCTGCTAGGTGGCAGTATCGCCCACCCTTCAAAACCTTTTTTTCACACACAGTGTTACATTTTATTCACTCCGGGCGCAGTTTTTTTGGTCAGGCGACACGATGGACACCAATACTGGAAATCACGATGAGACAATTGGAATATTAAGGACTATATGACATCAATCCTGCTTTGATCAAACCATGGTTTCACATCGATCGCGTATGTGTAACATACTCCAAAATGTATGCCATTGGTGACGATCAAAGCATTCATGATGAAACATAATACCTATTATATACATTTGATTTGGAAATAGTAGCGTGTCCAGGCGAGCAACGCCAGCGCTTTTAGTAAAATTCACATATGTGCTCCATAGCGCCGTTTTCTGGAATTAGCCAGGATCACTCTGAAACTATACTTATATTCACCACGGTATAACACGCGAACGTATACATGAAAAAATTCATTATTTTTCACATATTGAATGATGGATAGTTGATGTCAAATGAGCCATAGTATCGTATCCATAGCTATAATATAGAATATAGATATAGCCCTGCAAACACCGCCACGCATCCCTATCTCTTAGAGCGGTGGCACAGTAGGAACAAAGATGGGCTAGACCTGTGGCGCTGATTGAGTTAAAGTTTAAAAAAGAAAATAGCAAACAATTAACTTGACAGGAATTATGTAAAATTGCCCCAATTAAAAAACATTTAAATGTAGGACATTTAAAGAGAAGAGAGGACTGACGGTGGAATAAGATACGGTCAAGAGAAAGGGGCAGAAAAATTGTGAGAAAGGGAGCTGGTGTGTGTGTGTGTGTGTGTGTGTGTGTGTGTGTGTGTGAGTGTGTATGTATGTGTATG
>NC_140175.1:33632476-33654976 GCF_963971535.1 Notolepis coatsorum | reverse complement strand
ACACGTCACACACACACACACACACACACACACACACGCACACACACACACACACACACACACACACACACACACACACACACACACACACACACACACACACACACACACACACACACACACACACACACACACACACACACACACACACACACACACACACACACACACACACGCACACACACACACGCAGCTGCTGTCCATGGTTCTGATATTTGAGCGGCCTGCTGTGAGAGAGAGCCGAGAGGGCGAGAAGACAGTCAGCCTTTTTAGCATAAATAGCGACATTTGAACAAGTAGTGTCTTGACAATTAATAAATTAATAATAATAAAATACTGTAGCAAAAAAAAATAATACAGAACAAACTTACTGAGAACATCTATTCCTTATGACTATCTCTCTCTTTTTGAGGTGCTGCTTCGTAATTGATATGTACAGTCAAATTCTATAGCCACATTTTCTTCACAGATAATAATGAGCATAATTGAGTATAATAAATATCTGTGTCCATCTCATTATCTGTGCATTCCCAAATTCATTCAAATTCAGGTTCGTGCCTAGTGTGTATCTTATTCACTGACCGAGTCTCTGTGCTTATCAGAATGCACAGATTTGATTGGTTGAGTTGCATCACACGTGAAATGATTTACAAGGCATGCAATTGGCCTGCGAGTTTCTCAGGTCGCTAAACCAGTGCCATAAAGACTAGAAAATGTGCTGCAGTTAAAATAGAAACGTAATAATTCTCAATAATTTATGGGTTATAGGTCTGGGTCCGGATAGGTCGGTGTCTGGGTCCGGACCTGGACCGCGGGCCACCTATTAGTGACCTCTGCTATGTAGTATACCTAGTTTCAAACAGATAACACAATCCTGAGATTGATTAAACTGACTGTCACAGTGGAACTAATCAAATTATTTCCTTATATCCTTGCAAGGGATTGATCTATGCTGAGAGAGACTGAAAGGGATTTGACCCCTGCTTGTTTTAAATAGACCCTGGAGGTCAAGCTCAACCAATAAACAGCTTGGCTTGATTTGAGTGACTTCATAGGTTGGACAATAAAGTGGAGTAAGAGATGAAGGCCTACTGTTCACTGCCAAGATGTCTGATTTTGAACACTGGTCATATCCACCCGCCCTGCAGTTCTATGAGACTAAAGGCTGTTGGGTGATGAAAGCAATTCTGAATCGTTATATAGAATTAAAGCTCGAGGACCAGAGATATGTCTGTTCCGTTCACAGGAGTATCTGCTTTGAAGAGTTGTGTGTTGTCAAACTCTTTTGCTCTTAAAGGAAAAATCCACCCTAAAACAGGATTTACAATGTGCTATTTGAATTACCTTGGACAGTTACGGTAAGTCAATATCTATACACTACAGTACATACAGACAACTCTCTCCCTAAGCTGGAAGTCAAAGTGTAAACTCATTATTGTGATCGTTATTTATTTTATTCGCTATTGCTGTTGTGAAGGGCCAGATTAAACCGAATATATATATTTATTTATATATATATATTTAATTGTATTTGTATATTCTCTAATATTCCTTGATATCCCTTGTATATTCATTGTACAATATGCATTGAATATCCATTCTAGCCTACTGAACATCCCATAATAGTCTCCATTCTACTATTGGTCGAGACCTTGGTGCCAGGCTGCCATACCCCCCAGACCCAGTTCAAACGTACCGCTCAACATGTACGAACAAGTCCTAGTTCCGCGTAGGAATCTGGCTACCGCACCACTAATGGGACTATTTGTTCATAGTGCGTATATATACTGCGCTACTAAAGTAGGACTTGCTTTTTCAGTCCAGTTTCTTACCCTCCAATAGAGTCACAGACGTAAAGCCTCCCCGCGACGCCACGTGTGGGAGTAAGGCCAAGTTCGCCTACCATCGGTATTGAGACATCGTGTATATTAATATTTGAATAGTCATATTTGGCACTATATCGTCGAGTTGGACGTAGTCTATTAAGCTAATAATAGTCTGTTAATATATAGTGCTTCGTGCGGTGAGAATACTACCGTAGTCAGCACCCCATCGTTTCGGGCAGAAAACTGGCTGCTTATCCAGGGTGGTTGACCCCACGTGAAGCTGCACCCGAGGAGCCCCAGAGCCGACGAGCGAGTGGACCTGTATACCGGATTATTCTACCGACGACAGCCCGCCTTCCCAGGCACGGATTATGCTTTGTATACGTTGATTATTCCATGGATAAAGACCCCCGACACTGCCGTGTGTTGGAACCCCCCCCCCCCCTGGAGAGGACGCAAGGTGAGGAGACGCTCTGCAAGACGAGGTCGCTTCACGTCTCTCCTCCGTGGACCGGAGGACGCCGGCCCACAAAGAGTCCAACTGCTTTCATCTGTGGTCCAAGGATCGCCGGCGCATTGAACGGCACTACAGTGGGTTCACCTGGGATACCCTTGGCCGGATGAGGCAGCCGGATTCTACCCCCCCCCCCCCTTCCTACTCCTGTCGGTTTACAAGCGACCGGATTAACCCCCCCCTAGTGTATCCAGTATATAATCATTAAAGTATCATTGCTTTTATTCCTTAACTATTCCAGGTCGTATATGTACCACCTGCGCCTTCAGAGATTGGACATTCTCTATTGATATACCGACGAATACTCTTGCCATAAAAGTGCATACTAATTCCCATTCATAAATGTGATTGATTTGATTAAGTGCTTGCTCTACACACCATCGCTGTGTAGAAATAAAGACCTATTTCTAATTCGTACATTTGTGTTGGATCCGTTTCATCTACGTGACAGTGTTCATCATAATATATTTATGCCGAGTACTGGGTGGCCGAATATTAAGTACAAAGGTAGTGGTAGTAAGTATCATATCTAGTAATACAGTCAGGGAATTGTACCCCTCAGTTACAATTGGTCCTTCGAGCCGGATGGTAATCAGTGTAATATTAATATAGTGTTATTAATATTGAAATGGCCTATGATGAACACTCCACGAAACGATCCTCCTAACCAACGCCCGCAGCGCGAACGACGGCTCCCTCAGTACTTAGAGGCTTACGCTGTCAGTCAACAACCTAGTCTTCTACTAACAGTAAACGCGGTAAAACTAGAAAGTAAAAGTATGTCTAACCCCAACGCCCAGACTACCCCGACCATAGAGGCCCCTACGGGTTCTAATGTAACTGACCAAGTTCACGGTGGGGACCAGTGGGAACCAGACATGACTTCACACCCCGCCAGTACTGAAGAAGTAGTCCCCGATGAGTCCCGGGAGGAATACAACGCTACCGAGAGAGAACTCGGCACGGAAGAAGACGGGGAGAGCACCGTGGAGATAGAGCTCCAAGGCTCCGCAAGGAGTACCCCGAGGGAAGGCTCCCCTATACAACCGCCTTCTCCCAGCGAGGCAGAGAGGACCCTACAGCAGGCCTTCCTCATCAGCCTGAACGCCGCTGCTGAACGCGACCGACTGCAGATCCAGCAGCGGAGCGAAGAAGAGCATATACGTCTAGAAATAAGACGCATTCAGAGGGAAGAGAATGTGGCCCGAGACCGAGCAGACAGCCAGCGAGCAGCTGCTGGTGCTCTACGGGACGCAGAGCGCGACAGACAGCAAGCGCAACTAATAGAACAGCTGATCAGACGGACAACACCCTCTCCCTCCGCCAGAGGCTCCAGGAACTCGTCTAGACACACCTCCAGGGCGGCATCCCCTAGCCGAGTAAACAACCCTGAACTTGACCAACAGACGAGGTCTATACCCCCCACAGACCACCTCCCCCCACCGGTCCAAGCGAGACCTAGCAACCGGGAAGGAGCAGCATATCCTGTGGAGAGGCTAAACCAGAGACTACAAGCACTGGATGACCTAACTGAAGACGAAGAGGAAGAGGAGGAGAACCACGCCCGACGACAGCACAGTACTCTACCGGACCAGGAGGTCCGGTACAGCCCAGGCTATACTCCCGCGGAGCTGCGCTACAGACCCCCGACTCTATACACGGGTGAGCACGACGCACGACCCGCACCGAGGAACAGCACCTGGACAAGCGGGCCATGGTACACTGCCGGTACCAGCCCATACCAAGGAGCGGGAGGAGACTCGCCTAGGAGGCCTCTCCCCCAACGCTCGCCGATGTATCCACAGTCAGCGTCATACATTGGCACGCCTATGGTACCCGACTTCACCCAAGAGAACCGGGCCCAGTATACAGAACTCCGCATGTGTCTGGAGACCATGTTGGTGGATGTATTGGATGAACGCCATAAATACGCCATCCTACTGAAGCACTTAAAGGTACCCCGCGCACATAATATAGCGCTCGCCTACGCGACTTCCACCACCCCATACACAGCAGCGCTGGTAGCATTGGACCAGAGGTATGGGCGCATATGGGATTACGTGATCCAGGAGATCCGACACATCGACCGCTTACCCCCAGCAATAGACAATCGAGCACTGGACGACCTGTCCATCAGAGTGCAGTCCCTGGTAGGGATGTTGGGAGCGCAGAGAGAGAAGGGGAGGCATGAACTTTACGCCAACTCAAATGTGGAAAGGATCTTGGAGAAGCTGCCGCCCGCTCGACAGGAGCGTTTTAGGCGACAGAGAGACCACCGAGACCCGAATGGCCCCGAACCGAACCTCCTCGATCTAGCAGACTTCCTAGCGAGAGAAGTCAGCAGCCTACGGCTAGATACATTCGGACGGAGCACCCCTGGCTCCAGAGAAGGAACCAGACGACTAAATGATGGAAGAAGATCGGTGACTGTGATGCACCAATCGGAGTCAGTACCGAGCAGCAGGAGCCACAGTACCCCCTCCAGAACGGAGAAGTGGAAGATAGTGTGCCCCTACTGTGAGAAAGAACACTGGCTAGCGCAATGTGACTCCTTCCCCAAGCTGAACGCGGAGGAAGCAAGTCAATGGATAAAGTCCAACAAGCGCTGTTTTCGCTGTGCGCGCTCACACATGGCAGCCGAATGCCGCTTAAAGAAAAGGTGCACCAAGTGCGATGGAGCCCATCTGGACATACTTCACGACAGTAACAGACGGCGCCCTTCACCCGCACCATCCAGCAGCAAAGCGAGCGTCATGTACATCGATCCCGCCAGCAGCAGTGGAGCCCGAGTACTCCTAAAAGTAGTGCGTGTGACACTAAGCTACCAGAATAAAGTCCTGGACACTTACGCCGTCCTCGATGACGGGTCCGAGAAGACCCTTCTGCTCGCCTCCGCTGCGGCCCAGCTAGGGCTGCGGGGAAGCGAAACCCAAATGACAATTCGGACAATAAGACGAGATTTGAAGACGATAAAGGGCGAGAATGTCTCATTCTCTATCGCAGCAAGCGGCCAGCCTGAGCGACGGTACCAGATTACAGACGCTTTCACCAGCCAAGAAATAGGACTGTCGCGGTACACATACCCCGTCGCCAAGCTGATGGAGAAATATGCACATCTGCGCAAGTTACCGATCCCGCTCATAGACAATGCTATGCCGACCCTGTTGATAGGCTCCGACCATGCAGACCTCATTGTCCCGATAGACCGGGTTCATACCGGACCCCGAGGCTGTCCTGCAGCAGTCGAGACCCGTTTGGGATGGACTCTCCAAGGCCCGCTCGCCAAATCTCTCAACCGAAGTACAGCCACTAGATGTCTCCACTCCCGAGTCACAGAGGGAGAAACCGCACTCCTGCAACACGTAGAGCGGTTATGGACCTTGGAACAAATGCCCTTTAAGAACGGAAGGAAAGACATTCGCTCTAAAGATGACATTTCCGCCATTCACCTCCTCGAGACAGGGACCAAGAGAGTCCCGGTCAACGGCGTGTTGAGATACGCCACGCCACTCCTGCGGCGAGAAGGAATGCCCACTTTCCACGCCAAGACAGACGCCACAGAACGGTACCTGCTGAACACGGAGCGGCGCTTAGCCAAGAACCCCGCCCAAGAGAGTGTATACCGCGCTGAGATTGAGAAGCTCATCACAGCGGGACACGTCACAAAGATGGACATTAAAGAGGCTGACCAGACCACTGAATCGTGGTACGTGCCTCACCACAAGGTCCATCACAACGGTAAAGACCGCATAGTATTTAACTGCAGCTACCAGATCGGATCCCAAAATCTGAATAAAGAGTTACTGCCCGGTCCCACACTCGGCCCCTCCCTACTCGGCGTTCTACTCCGCTTCCGCCAGGAAAAGGTGGCCATCAGCGGGGACATTAAAGGAATGTTCCTGCAGGTGAGATTAGTAGAGGAGGACAAGCCCCTGTTACGGTTCCTATGGAGAGAGAAGCCAGGAGATGAGCACCCAGCCATCTACCAATGGGAAGTCCTCCCCTTCGGAACGACGTGCAGCCCCTGCTGTGCTACATTTGCACTACAGAAACATGTAGCAGAGGACCCAGCAGCGGACGAAGAGGTCCGACACAGCGTAAAGGACAGCTTCTACGTAGACAACTGTCTACAAAGCCTTTCAACCCAGGAAGACGCCGAGGCTCTCCTGATTAAACTCCGCGCCTCATTGATCAAAGGCGGCTTTGATCTCAGGCAGTGGGCCAGCAGCGATCCGCAAGTACTGCGCAGCCTCTCCTCCGAGGACAAGGCAGCCAGCAGCGAGACCTGGATGGCTACAATCCCGGGAGAAGCCCAGGAGATGACCCTGGGATTGGTGTGGCGATTCAAAACAGATTCGCTTCACTACAGACACAAGCCACTGACTACGGAGCAGGGAAGGCCGGCGGCGGCGCCGACCACCAGACGGAGTGTGTACACAACACTCGCCCGACAATATGACCCGCTAGGATGTATTCTACCGTACACCACCAGGGCAAAAATGATTGTACGAGCATTGTGGGACAAGGACCAGGGCTGGGACGACCCCATCCCCGCACACACCTTGCATCCACCTGGAGAGAGTGGGAGATGGAGCTCCACTCACTCCCAGGCGTTAATATGCGCCGAAGCTACTTCCCACCCACGGTGAGGCCAGAGACATGTAAAACGGACTTACACGTCTTCAGTGACGCCTCAGAGGTCGCATACGGATCAGTAGCCTACTTGCGGGCCCAAGAAAAGGGGGGAGAGATCTACACAGCATTTGTCCTCGCCCGCTCGAGAATAGCCCCACGCAAGCAACAATCTATCCCACGTCTAGAGCTCTGCGCAGCCCTAGCCGGAGCGCACCTAGCCATGCTCATCCAACGTGAGCTCACCATACCGGTGTCTAGAACAATCCTGTGGTCAGATTCCACGACAGTACTCGCCTGGATCAAATCGGACTCATGCAAGTACAAAGTCTTCGTGGGAGTCAGAGTCACCGAGCTTCAAGACTTAACCGAAGAGTTAACCGGAGAAACAGAGTGGCGCTACGTTGATACAAAACAGAACCCAGCTGACGTCATCACCCGGGGGATCCCCCTGGATGACCTCACCCGTCACAATGCTTACAGTGACGGCCCCGCATTCCTAAAGCTCCCGGAAGGAGAGTGGCCCACGCCTATCCCGAGGGAAGCCAGTCAGGAGGAGGCTGAGAATAAGAAGCCTGTGTTCTGTGGATTGAGCACTGTTATCTCCGCAGACCCCAACACACTCCTGATGGGGCGGCTAGATCCTGCATTACCCCAGACAATGTACCGGCCTGAAGAAGCGAACGGCCGACGAATGTGGAGGTACAGCCAAGTATTAGCCGACAAGTTTTGGAGCAGTTTCCTACTGCACTACCTACCGTCTCTACAGACCCGCCAGAAGTGGGTAAAGGAGAGAGACAATTTGACAGAAGGAACAGTCGTCATGATTATTGATCAATCACTGCCCAGAGCTATGTGGCCGGCCGGCCGCGTAAGCAAAGTGATCACCGGTGCCGACGGCAAGGTCCGAGCAGCTGAAGTGCTCGTCCAGGGTCGCACTTACACCCGTCCCGTGGCGAGGCTCATAGAACTGCCCCGACTCCCAGACACAATCGATGATGACCATGACCCTATAACCCTATGACTTTGTGAAGTTGACTGACCCCTACAGCAAACCCTTATGTGTAAATAGACAACGCGATTAATCTGTCTCTGTTTAACTGATTAGGTCTGGGACCAATCAGGGGGTGGCTGTTGTGAAGGGCCAGATTAAACCGAATATATATATTTATTTATATATATATATTTAATTGTATTTGTATATTCTCTAATATTCCTTGATATCCCTTGTATATTCCTTGTACAATATGCATTGAATATCCATTCTAGCCTACTGAACATCCCATAATAGTCTCCATTCTACTATTGGTCGAGACCTTGGTGCCAGGCTGCCATACCCCCCAGACCCAGTTCAAACGTACCGCTCAACATGTACGAACAAGTCCTAGTTCCGCGTAGGAATCTGGCTACCGCACCACTAATGGGACTATTTGTTCATAGTGCGTATATATACTGCGCTACTAAAGTAGGACTTGCTTTTTCAGTCCAGTTTCTTACCCTCCAATAGAGTCACAGACGTAAAGCCTCCCCGCGACGCCACGTGTGGGAGTAAGGCCAAGTTCGCCTACCATCGGTATTGAGACATTGTGTATATTAATATTTGAATAGTCATATTTGGGACTATATCGTCGAGTTGGACGTAGTCTATTAAGCTAATAATAGTCTGTTAATATATAGTGCTTCGTGCGGTGAGAATACTACCGTAGTCAGCACCCCATCGTTTCGGGCAGAAAACTGGCTGCTTATCCAGGGTGGTTGACCCCACGTGAAGCTGCACCCGAGGAGCCCCAGAGCCGACGAGCGAGTGGACCTGTATACCGGATTATTCTACCGACGACAGCCCGCCTTCCCAGGCACGGATTATGCTTTGTATACGTTGATTATTCCATGGATAAAGACCCCCGACACTGCCGTGTGTTGGAACCCCCCCCCCCCCCCCCTGGAGAGGACGCAAGGTGAGGAGACGCTCTGCAAGACGAGGTCGCTTCACGTCTCTCCTCCGTGGACCGGAGGACGCCGGCCCACAAAGAGTCCATCTGCTTTCATCTGTGGTCCAAGGATCGCCGGCGCATTGAACGGCACTACAGTGGGTTCACCTGGGATACCCTTGGCCGGATGAGGCAGCCGGATTCTACCCCCCCCCCCCTTCCTACTCCTGTCGGCTTACAAGCGACCGGATTAACCCCCCCCTAGTGTATCCAGTATATAATCATTAAAGTATCATTGCTTTTATTCCTTAACTATTCCAGGTCGTATATGTACCACCTGCGCCTTCAGAGATTGGACATTCTCTATTGATATACCGACGAATACTCTTGCCATAAAAGTGCATACTAATTCCCATTCATAAATGTGATTGATTTGATTAAGTGCTTGCTCTACACACCATCGCTGTGTAGAAATAAAGACCTATTTCTAATTCGTACATTTGTGTTGGATCCGTTTCATCTACGTGACAGTGTTCATCATAATATATTTATGCCGAGTACTGGGTGGCCGAATATTAAGTACAAAGGTAGTGGTAGTAAGTATCATATCTAGTAATACAGTCAGGGAATTGTACCCCTCAGTTACAATTGCCATTCATCATTCATCAACCAAGGCTCTGGGAAACTCTGACACTGTCTGCGATTGCAACGACCCGATACCGCCACCTGGTGGATTTCGGCCGATGTTGCATTTACTTTTCTACAGGAAGTATGACTCTGTGCATCGGTGAATGTCATCCCGGTGCAGTTTTCTTGTAACGTGCATCCAGATGAACAGTCGAGTGCATTGAATGGCCTTTGAGACGCAAGAATCATTATGCTTTTGGAGTTTATGGTGTCGGTCAAATGAACATACGATCTAGCAGATGGCAATCAAATAATTGGAATATTTTTCCTCCAGTATCATCGGCCAGAGGTAAGAGTAATCTAACGTTAATCAAATGCTTTTGACAGATCTACAAATAGGGCAGCCGTTTTCTTTTGTCTAGGGTGGATATGATATCATTCACAACTAAAGTAGTGGCTCAGATCGTTAATTCCGTGATTTTTGCTTCAGTTTGGAGATAATTATTTAGGTCTCTTCTATCTCCACCTTTATGTAATGGGATTCATGAGCCATTTTACAGGTACTAGGAACTACAGTATGCCTGTTGGCAAAGAAAGATATACTGTATGTGTTATTTGCTCTACAATTAATGGAGCAGCTAGCCTGGGAGGACACATGTTCAGTAGTGGATCACTTTAAAAAATAATACCATTTAAAAATAAATACCTGTGTTGGTCCTATAATGCAAAAGCAAAAAAATAAAACACCAAAAGCACATCTAAAACGTATTCCCATTCCCTCGGAGTTATTATCAAGCCAAAATAAAAAAAGATAAAAAGGACCATTATCTGGGCCTGTCGTATATATATATCAACTGGATCACTAAAGTAGTATTCTTCAAAGCACAGGGGCCACTGCGCTTGATGCATGACAATAAAGCCTTTCAAAAAACATATAGATTCCTTTGAGGGAGTGAGCGGCGGGGGGGGAAGAGAACTTGAAAGTGTTTCCTGTGACAGACCAAGTATAATTCTCTGAATCCACAAAGGCAATAATGATCCCTTTGGGGAGGGAATGGGGGAGGAAAAGCCGGAAAAATATCCCTGGAGTTTTCTATCCCAGGTAAACTGGAGTAAATCAAAAGAACTGATCACTCTCCCCAAACATTTGACCCTTCTGATGTTGCCTCTCATCGCCCACTCCTGTCCCCATGGGACTTTTAGTATAGTTTACCGCGAGCGATGAGGCCGCCATGGCGATCGTTAGTGCAAGCGATTCCCATCTTGGAGGCTAATTATCCACTTTCGTCTATTTTTAAAGCACGGGAAGACACGTTCCCCCCCCCCCCCCCCCCTTCAAAAGGAAAATGTGCGCTAATGACTAAAACTCGACTATATCCGTGGAGTGAGGTGTCAGTTGAGTTCTCATTAACTTGTTTGTATCGAATGGGCCTAATACAATTTCAGATAATGAAAAGTGTCTTTGGTGCCATTGTATTTTTGTGAAGTACGTACATCAGCGTTTGGACTCGGAGGTTGAAAAAAATCTCGCTGCAGAACTCGAGCTCCGAGCCCTCTGACACGCCACCCGTGTCATATGGTTACATGTCATAATGGTTACGTATTAATAGTCTCTCCTGTCGCAGGATCCATTATACATCAGACCTACATGCTGAGTGCTATTTCCTTGCCTCATCTCGCTTTGAAGAGCCTTTGCAGGGTTTGTGCTACTGTTCTGCACTCAGACCTTTACTTTGATCAAAGACCAGACACTGTGTTAGAGAGAGAGAGAGAGAGAGAGAGAGAGAGAGAGAGAGAGAGAGAGAGAGAGAGAGAGAGAGATAGAGAGAGAGACATAGAGAGAGAGAGAGAGAGAGAGAGAGAGAGAGAGAGAGAGAGAGAGAGAGAGAGAGAGAGAGAGAGAGAGAGAGAGAGAGAGAGAGAGAGAGAGAGAGAGAGAATAGGGCGATACCACGACCCAGGTAATAAGAGCGGACCGTGCGAACCACCGGAAATCACATGGGAAGTTCCACCAGAGCATAATTGTGAGCAAATTCCTCCGTAACCCGAGTCCAACCCCCGTTCAAAAGAAGATTTAAAATAAATGAATTTATATTTGATTCTCCGGGATGGTGGAAATCATTCTCCCCGAGTCGTCGTCCCCCAAAGACGATCTCTTGATGCATGAGCGGAAATGTTCTCCTCGTTTCATGAATGCAGTAGTAGCCCAAATGGAGTATTGACCCAGTCGCCGACCTCCCAGCAACCCCTGTTCTATAGTGGAGCCGGTGTCGTCGGGCTGTGTGTGAGTGTGTGTGTGTGTGTGTGTGTGTGTGTGTGTGTGTGTGTGTGTGTGTCTGAGTGTGTGAGTATGTGTGTGTGTGAGTGTGTGAGTGTGTGCGAGTGTGCGTGTGTGTGCGTGTGTGTGTGTGTGTGTGTGTGTGTGTGTGTGTGTGTGTGTGTGTGTGTGTGTGTGTGTGTGTGTGTGTGTGTGTGTGTGTGTGTGTGTGTGTGCGTGCGTGTGGGTGGGTGGGTGGGCGTGCTGGGTGTGTTTACCTTGCAGATGAAGCTTGCTCTCGGGGCTCTGTAGGAGGACAGAGCTAACCGAGTCCAGATTATCGTAGCTGCTGCATCCCAGCGGCCCCGTCCGTGTCTCCGTTACCTGGAAGAGAATTAAAGTGAAGAATGAAAAGAGACCATTGGGTTGTTTGTGCGTTCACCGGGTTTATACCTAGAGAGATGGGGGGGGGGGGCAGACGAGGAGGAGGAGAAGGAGACGTCACTGAAGGAGAGAAGAGTTCCAACCGGTCTTCCGTGGATCGAAGCCGCCACACTCGCTACGCCACTATAGGGATTTTAATTGCTCTTAAGAAGGTCCTCATTACTGAAGGGCCACTGACCTCGGACCGACCAAGCGTGAACAACTATTAGCCGCTGATAAGATGGTAAAATGATACACCACGTAGCGCCTTGACTTGAGGAGCGTTTAACGGTTATTACGGGGTGTCCCTCCGTGCGATCGGACCTCATCTTTCACGCCCTGTGCGGCAGGTGTTCGGCACCACAAGGAGAAAAGGCACACGGCCGCTTGCTTTTTCAATGTCAGACTAGTATTATGAAGACGGAACAAAGAAAAAGAATATCCTACCCTACAATCTTACCAGTCATCACGAGACAAAGACGTGGGGTGTAATTGAGTAAAAGCCTCTTCAGACAGGCTTAGGAGAGCCTCTCTAAACAGCTCTTTTTACAAGTCGCCTCCACTATAAAGCCACCGGTGGCGCACGCCGATCTCTGAGGCGCGATTTCTTTTAAGGGACCTTTAAAGGCTTTATTTCCCTTCTTTAAAAGAGGTGAAACGTTAATGGACTTTCCTCTTCAAAAAGGCCCCTATCCTCCTCTCTCCCTCTCCCTCTCTCTCTCTTCTCTCTCTCTCTCTCTCTCTCTCTCTCTATCTCTCTCTCTCTCTCTCTCTCTCTCTCTCTCTCTCTCTCTGTCTCTCTGCAGAAACTATAAAAGTTGCTGCACTGGTTTCTTTTCTTGCCAGCCTCCAGACTCCAATCGAAAAGGGATAATTAGGGCCATTCAAGAGTGAGAAGGGCTCCTCTTAAATTTAACACCCCAGCAATTAAGACTTAAAAAGAAAAAGTGCGCTCTTGAGAAGAAAAGAGAAAGGGTGACATTCCCCCCTCTTTTCCGTTGGCTCGTGCTCATTAGGATGTGGTTGGGGCGGCGCTCTGTGGCGCTCCATGGCGCTCTCTCACTCCATTCCAAGAAGGCAGGAGATGCTGCTCAAGGAGATTAAAGGAGGGAAAAAAGGAAGAATCTTGGCAAAAAGAGCCACATGTGTTTCCTCCCGGGGTTCTTCTGGACGGCTCTCAGAAAACGAACTTGAAGTATTAAGGAAGAAGAAGAAGTGGGGGTTGGGTTACATTGGCTGAATGCACAAAGGAAATCCACATGCGAGGACTCTGTGTGTTGGGGGGGGGGGGGGGGGGGCTCTTTGCTAAAGATGAAGAACGTCCATAAGCACCCCGGCGGTCGCAAGCCAAAACGAAAGTCTTGAAAGAAATGCACAATGATGGATAGACATGATTTACCGAGCTGTCGCCAAGATGTCCGCCACCCTGTGTCCTAAGGAGCCTGCCCTTTCTACCATTATGCTGTGTGTGCGACACCATTTTCCTGTCTTTAATGCTGATGCCGCGGCCAGATGGCGCACTGACAAACAGGAAATTAGACAGATGTATATGTAACCCTTGGCGTCAGGCTGTTGATGTGGAAAACACAAGCCTGAGCAGGGAGAGAGACTGGAGAGAGACTGGAGAGAGACTGGAGAGAGACTGGAGAGAGACTGGAGAGAGACTGTACGCGGGAGAGAGACTGGAGAGAGACTGGAGAGAGACTGTACGAGGGAGATACTGGAGAGAGACTGTATGAGGGAGAGAGACTGTATGAGAGAGAGAGACTGGAGGGAGACTGCATGAGGGAGAGAGACTGTATGAGAGAGAGAGACTGGAGGGAGACTGCATGAGGGAGAGAGACTGTATGAGAGAGAGAGACTGGAGGGAGACTGCATGAGGGAGAGAGACTGTATGAGAGAGATAGACTGGAGGGAGACTGCATGAGGGAGAGAGACTGTATGAGAGAGAGAGAGACTGGAGGGAGACTGCATGAGGGAGAGAGACTGTATGAGAGAGAGAGACTGGAGAGAGACTGTATGAGGGAGAGAGACTGGAGAGAGACTGTACGAGGGAGATACTGGAGAGAGACTGTATGATGGAGAGAGACTGTATGATGGAGAGAGACTGTATGATGGAGAGAGACTGTATGATGGAGATAGACTGGAGAGAGACTGTATGAGGGAGAGACTGGAGAGAGACTGTACCAGGGAGAGATACTGGAGAGAGACTGTACCAGGGAGAGAGACTGGAGAGAGACTGTATGATGGAGAGAGACTGGAGAGAGACTGTATGATGGAGAGAGACTGGAGAGAGACTGTATGATGGAGATAGACTGGAGAGAGACTGTATGAGGGAGAGACTGGAGAGAGACTGTACCAGGGAGAGATACTGGAGAGAGACTGTACGAGGGAGAGAGACTGGAGAGAGACTGTACGAGGGAGAGAGACTGGAGAGAGACTGTACCAGGGAGAGATACTGGAGAGAGACTGTACGAGGGAGAGAGACTGGAGAGAGACTGTACGAGGGAGAGAGACTGGAGAGACTGTACGAGGGAGAGAGACTGGAGAGAGACTGTACGAGGGAGAGCGACTGGAGAGAGACTGTACGAGGGAGAGCGACTGGAGAGAGACTGTACGAGGGAGAGAGACTGGAGAGAGACTGTACGAGGGAGAGAGACTGGAGAGAGACTGTGTGAGGGAGAGAGACTGGAGAGAGACTGTGTGAGGGAGAGAGACTGGAGAGATACTGTACGAGGGAGAGAGACTGGAGAGAGACTGTATGAGGGAGAGAGACTGGAGAGAGACTGTATGAGGGAGAGAGACTGGAGAGAGACTGTACGAGGGAGAGAGACTTGAGAGAGACTGTATGGGGGAGAGATACTGGAGAGAGACTGTACGAGGGAGAGAGACTTGAGAGAGACTGTATGAGGGAGAAAGACTGCATGAGGGAGCTGTTAAAAGCGACAGGGTGTTCAACGGCGTGTTGTTTTGTGGAAGTTGTGCTAGTTTATATAACGTATATACGACGACGGCGCTGCGCTTTGATGTGATATGATCAAAGCGTCCCAAATATGATTCAATTATGTGTGATGTAAAATCTGTGCAACGCCATCACACTTGATCGGTTGATCCATGTCTGTACAGCATATACAGAATCCCACGGTGACGACAGACTCTGGGTGCACCGACCGCTCTCTGTCACCGCTATACTGATACCGGTTCTGAACACTGAACCGATACCGATCCGATCCATCAGTTTTACTGAACAGTATGAACGAATGGATTAATAAATTGTGTATTTCCCCAGTGTATCACATATAAACCAGAAATAACAATGTAAAAAAAAAAGACAAAGATAATTTAAAATAAAATAAAACAAAACAGTCTTTTGTCTGAAAAGGAATAGGAATAAATAATTCTCAAAGACACTCTGATGTCACGAGACCGCTGCCATCTTGGTATAGGGGGACCATACGGATTTCTAGTATCAAATGCATGTGTTGAGGTCCGTTTTTATTACATGTTTTATCACATTCTTGTTCATTTCATAACATTTTCATACGATTTGTTTTGAAAATATTTAGGCCAACATGGCATTTCACTATTTCGAAAGCCTTTCTGGTGATTCTAAGGCGAGATATGATTCAAAGAAGCTCCCCCTGATTGACTTGACATAATGTCCATACAAAACACATACAGACATGGCCAACTCTCGAATACCCAAATTGAAGCTGCTATGTTACGTTTTGTACTAATAACAAAACAAACACAGAAATCCAAATCGCAAGTTTTATACCATCACGGAGTTAAAAGTGGCTGGCGGCTAACGTTCGGCTAACTAGCTCTGGTGTTGTGGTCGTGGTAGCTACATGCTAAGCTAACGTTAATCACATCATATCGAACCGATAGGAGTTCATCTTATCTAATCTTACGTGGTGGTACCACGTGTGCCACTACCCGATCAAACATCCACGTAAGATTAGATAAGATAAGCTCCTATCGGTTCGATATGATGTGATTAACGTTAGCTTAGCATGTAGCTACCACAACCACAACAGCAGAGTGAGTTAGCCGAAAGTTAGCCACAGCCACTTTTCCCTCTGTGATGGTATAAAACTTGCGATTTGGATTTCTGTTTTTGTCATTAGTACAACGCGTAACACAGCAGCTCTTTGGCATTGTGAAGGACTGAAGAAAATTCCGCTTGATTGTCTTTAATTTGCCGCTTTAACAATCCGTTTCTGCACTAAATTAACCGTACACAATGTACCAGGCGGGGCAGTTTCCCCCCACGCTGCAGTTGCGTAGCAACAACAGGCAGGAAGTTGACTTCGATAATGTGCTTATCAGGTCCTCCTACCCCTTTTTGCAATATACTGTACCCTTAAATTGTTTAAATTTTCTTCCAGCAGAATCATCTGCAAACAAAATCACTTCAATCAAGTTAAATGTAAAATGTAATAATTACCATTAATACATAATAGTTATTTTACAATCAATTTACTGTCCATCCAGTATATTTAGAAAGCAAAGGGTATATGCTGACTAAGTCAGATCAAAAACTGCAACAAAAGAAATTGAGTAAATAGTAGAGGACTTTTGAAATGACAGTATGGGGTCATTGGACAAAAATAATTGAAGAGATAAAATCTGTGTTTCTCCATTAGAGAGATCTAACACGCTTCTCTGCATCAAACGTGTAACAAATCAAGTCACTTTGACTTGATTTCTTGACTTGTTCCACACATTTATCTGTATCCAATATTAATATTGTGGGCATAGGGCAACACCCTATTTTAGCCTGGTACCGGGTATCACTGCAACACTGCCTACAACATACTTTGTCTGTCAATAAATGTATGTTGTATTTCATTTTAGTCCATTCTGACTGATAGCGCCCCCTGGTGTCCACAACTCTAAACTGTAGTGTCTCCTACGGCACTGCCAAGAACAAGGACTTTGAAACACTCTCCACAGCCTTGTTTAAAGTGCATGTGCAGATTGATTACGCTGCTAGCCGTGCCTATCACACCCTGCCATCTTGATGGCTGCTGACGGGGCTTTTTCTCTCCCCTGTTGTGTGTGTGTGTGTGTGTGTGTGTGTGTGTGTGTGTGTGTGTGTGTGTGTGTGTGTGTGTGTG
The DNA here is from genome assembly GCF_963971535.1 of Notolepis coatsorum. Lineage (NCBI taxonomy): Eukaryota > Metazoa > Chordata > Actinopteri > Aulopiformes > Paralepididae > Notolepis > Notolepis coatsorum. The sequence continues at coordinate 33,637,646 of NC_140175.1, read as the reverse complement.
TGTGTGTGTGTGTGTGTGTGCGTGCGTGCGTCTCGTGCTTATCACTGGATAGATTACTTCCTTCAGAAAGGTCTCGTTGCATGGTGACCCAGCAAAGTGAATATCTGTCCTTTGTCGCCTCCGGACATCACCCCCTCCCCACCCCCCGAGGTGACAGAGCAGCAGCAGACACATGTCCACAGAAACAGGCACACGGACACCCACAAGGGCCACATGTGCACTGTGCCCTGGCTGAAGTGCACGTGTACCCTGGCTGTGCGTGCATCACTGGCGTAAATATTCACGGTGCAAGCGGTGAAATGCACCCGGGCCCAGAGTCTGTCATGGGCCCATGTAAGAGAACAATTATTTGCCACGTGCTTTACTATTAGAGGTGGGGCCCCTCTCCCACATTGACCGTTTCAGTGGGCAATCTCACATATTGACCACTTCACACAGTCTTCAAAGTATACTGTAACAGTTCGACTAATTGTAACAGCTATTGGTATACCGTCTTCCCACCTTGTGTATACCACTCAAGTCATACTGTTATGTATTTGTATTTGTTATGTATTTGTATTTCTCCTTATTCACATGTTCCAAAACTGCATGTATTATTAAAGAAAAATTAAATGTCTAGCCACCCATTTGATTTGGTTGCTTTTTTCCTTAAACGTTAAGAAGAAGAAGAAGAAGAAGAAGAAGAAGAAGAAGAAGAAGAAGAAGAAGAAGAAGAAGAAGAAGAAGAAGAAGAAGAAGAAGAAGAAGAAGAAGAAGAAGAAGAAGAAGAAGGCTTGCTGGGAAATATGCTAATTTGTCCAATTGCATTGTGGATGGTGGAGTTTGCAGCATAATGTTTAGCAAGCCCAAACAGAAGAGCATCGCTCAAAAGAGGAAGGACAGAAGAGAACAGGATGAGTGTTGATGATGAATGGTAATTCTATAAATGCAAGTGAGTGTCAGTGATCAGGTGCCATCAACCATTCATTCATGTATAGGCCTGTAATCAATTGCTGTGCTTTTCTTGATGGATATTTGTTCTACTGTATGCTTGTTATTATCAATATACTGTGTACATTTAGGCTGTGTTTGACTGGTGGTTTGAGTCCAGGCTCTTAGATCAGGGTTTATAAATGTGGCCCTTCCACTGTCCAAGGTGCTGATCACAGGCTGGTTGTTTGCAGCAGTTGCAAGTCTCTCTCGCGGTGACATTGCAATGGTTTGGAGTGTTTGTGTGTGTCCGTGCACACGGGTGTGCGCTTGTGTTTTGGACAAGCGGATGTTTGTGTGTGTGTGTGTGTGTGTGTGTGTGTGGGGGGGGGGGGGGGGGGGGGGGTGCATTTGTACCCTAGCTGCGTGTGCATGCATAAGCATTCCGTCACAGTGGATTCATCAGCGCTTATTTTCTCAGAATTATGAACCCTACGAGTGGGGAGACATACCCAGCTGCAAAGATTAGCGGTTGACCCCTAGTAATCTGAATGACCCTTAGCGGAGTTATGTAGCACGTCATCATGCATACAGAACACTTCATTTTCTTGTCAGCGTAAACTCTCTCTCTCTCTCTCTCTCTCTCTCTCTCTCTCTGGATCGTGCATGGTGTATGACTGCTGCGTGTCGGATTATGAAAATGCAACAGAACGTAATAAAAATACAAGGAGCAATCAAAGCACTGAAATGGGCCACGGGGACTTGGATTAGTAAGCAGAACACAACATTAAGGATCCCAATGGCACTGTATCACCAACCAAACCAAGCAGGCAAGCGCACGCAGCCGGGAAGCACGCTTCTGGAATATTATACCCCTCCTCCTCTCATCAGCTGTCAAAGCGAAAACATAATGACGGGACAGACACTGGAGATGATACCGCGATGTACCGTAGAGTCCCCAAAGTTCCCTTGGTTTCCTGTGTCGTTAGAACAGCAAACGACCGTATTCCCACAGTGCCTCGAGGAAACGCAACAGCACCTGACGACGGAGCGCTACGAGCATGAATTCCCTCCTTCTTCTAAACTAAACTCTGCCTTACCAACCTCATCCTGGGGACAAGCTCCTAATGTGACCCCCAGTGTATGTGATGTGGAATGTGGAACACCCTACCCACAGCCGTAAAATTATGTGAAACCTTCAAAACCGCCCTCAAAGAGCACCTACGGGAGGCGGCAATTCGAAACTGTCCCCCGTAAATGTCCAAACCCCCCTACACCCCTACACCCACCCAACCCCCTCCTAATGTACAGTTTCTTCCCCCTCGAATGTATATAGTTTATGTTAGGATCTCTGTTAAACAGTACTGTATATTTATATATCTTGTATGTCATAAATGTAACAGTACTGTATATCTGTATGTCATAAATGTCATGATATATATCGGTATACCTGTATGTTGCGTATGTCATGCCATTATGAATTGAAAATGAGGGACCCTGATGTAAACAAGACGGAAGTCTTTCTCTGGTCTGCATCCCCTTAACAATTGTGTGTATTGAGCCGTACTGTATTGTACCCATTCTGCAATATGTTAATAACATTTTCAATCAATCAATCAATCAATCAATCAATCAATCAATCAATCAATCAATCAATCAATCAATCAATCAATCAATCAGTGTGTGTGTGTGCGTGTGTGTGTGTGTTGTGATGTGTGTGGGAACACAATGTACATTACATTGTTTCTGTCGCGTTGTATTAACATGGATCCCATAAGTGATGCCTGCTCATTTCTGTCAATTATGTGCATAATCAATGTTATGCACATGTTCCGGGTCGTTGGAAAACTTGTATGTTATGTAACCTAATGGGAGAATGACAATGTTGTACCTCGTATCCATTTTGTTAATGGTATTACGATAATGTCCAATTAAATGGTTCAACTTAATATGCAATTGTCACACTTAATGGGCTTTTGTGAACTACAGTATATGCAGCTACCACTGTGTGATTATGTCCATATTCTGACGTATCAATATAATGGATAGAGTGGAATTTACTAATAATTTTGATTTCATGCATTTAGGGATATGTACTGTAGAAAATCAGGAAGGTACCCACAGAAAAATTGTGGTTCTTTGTCAAAAAATGCTTAAGTGGTTAAAAAGTCTTAAAATGTCTTACATTCACTTTGACTAATTAAATAGCATGAAATAGTCTATAAGCAGGGTCCACAATTAACGCTAAGTGCCAAATGCCTGTGAAATTTACATTTGGCTACATTTGGAGTTACATTTAAATGCCTCGTTATCATTATCATGTTACAGTCTTTGATTTTTGCTATCCGTGTTCTGAAACGTTGTCCTTCATGACCACCGTTCACTCTCACGTGATTGGCTGTTGTGTCTTTATCTGTATATGGACGGTATGGAGCTAGGTAGTTAGTTAACCTACTGTACAAACATCCTACTAATCTCCTGTATTTCAGAGCAAGTCTCATTCGTGATAGTTAATGAATGTCATTGTCATTCCCAGTGTCAGAAATATTGTGTCTGTTACTATGCTTGAGTACATTGTAATATCAAGGAGAATATCAATTAAATTTAAATAATTTTTTATTATTATTCTTTGACAGTGAATAACACCATGCTAACATTGACCAGACGCCACTGAGCTCATTCAGCACCTTCTTGAGATCAAGGGTATACAAAAAATCGAAGCAAATGAATAAAGCGCAGATTATTTACAGGGTTTTTTGATACAGTACATCATTTTGCCATCCGGACACATGCTATTTGAAATATGAATATAGAATATCAGGCCTATAAATTACCTTATTTTGGCCAAGTCATACATCAATGGATTGGGCCAAATCTCCTCTTTAAATCTGGATTTAGTACCACCAAGCGCCCGTAACAGGGCAGCAAAGACTGTGAATGAAATCTACTGTAAGTACAGTTACTTTTTTATAATGTAAATAGCTCCGCCATTTTTCATAGATTTCATACATTCGCAAATAATATTTTCAGCAGCTTTCACAGAGGCTGGTGTGAGCTGGGTAGTGTAGTTTTATGAAATTTCGATGTCCATTGAAAGCCCTGGATCTCCTCTGCCTTAGGACTACAACGCTTTCATGACCCGTGTTTTCCTCACGTCCAATTCATTCGGGTTCCGCCGGGATGCACCGAGATATATATGAACTCATATTTCGCTAATAACACTTAAAATCACTGGTAAACAAACGTAGTGCTGAAAATATACACTTTGACTGCTGTTTCGATAGGGTTAGGGTATTTACCCTTGGCTACATTTGAAAAGAATACGCAACATTAATTAATACGGACTGTATTGATCTATTAATAACGTGAAATAAATATCGGCTCAATACCAGGCCCGTCGGGCTTAAGGGGTTAAAAGCCATGTATAAACTATGAAACAGAGAACCACCATGATAATACAGCTGGGGTCTAAATGACTGTTGGCATAGAAATTGGCATTCTAGCTTGATATAGTCCCAACATGGCCCTGCTCCTAGCCCCCCATCAGCCCTCCTGCTCCTAGCCTCCAGCCCAGTCCCCCTGCTGCGGTCCAGGACCCAACCTCTACCGCAACCACCCCCTTATAACAGCAGGGAGGATCACCCCCGACATGGTACAACTCCTGGCCAAGATAGAGTTCACATGACAAACTGGCAAGGTCAGCAGGAACATCACCAAGGCCATCTGCTCACAGCCAAGGAGATGACAGAGTTCATTGAAGAGGCAGAGGACCGTGCTTCTGGAGCTGAGGCGGGAGCTCTGGCCAGGGCAGACGGAGAGCAGCAGCGGGTCCAAGATGGAAGGAAACGGGGCCCCAGCAGCCTGGACAGGGATTACGGCAAGGTCCAGGACGACTACCAAGATCACTGCCTCCTCCCGTACCCCGCGTGGCGGCTCTCTCCCCAGCTGCAGAAGACGAGTGTCCCCAGAGGCCACTCCCACCACCAGCGCCAGTCATACCATCGCCCCCATGACCGCCCCAGCACCACCGCTTGTCAGAATGAAAGCTAACTGCATTAGATCTGCACTTCAGACCCAAATAGTTGCTTAGATTCCCAATGGCTGACCATGTCTGCCTGTCTCTCTGCCTGAGATACCCTGCCTGTCTCTCTGCCTGATACCCTGCCTGTCTCTCTGCCTGATACCCTGCCTGTCTCTCTGCCTGATACCCTGCCTGTCTCTCTGCCTGATACCCTGCCTGTCTCTCTGCCTGATACCCTGC
>NC_140175.1:33612476-33627476 GCF_963971535.1 Notolepis coatsorum | reverse complement strand
GCTTATAGCAGACTTAATGATTTTAGAATATTTCAGATAATGAAATTAAATGTTTATCATCAACTATCCAGTTAGTATTTATACTGTCTGTAACGTTTGGCTACTTTAAATCATTGAATGTAGAGAGAGAGCGAGAGAGAGAGAGGGGGCGAGAAAGCACAAGAGAGCCAGCCCCCCCCCCCCCCCCCCCCCCCCCGGGTTTTGTTCTAGGTTCGCGTTTTGATCGTCTAAGCTGCCGTAGGTGATGACGTCACACTCGAATGTAAACAGGGAGAGTCTAACACGGAGATGGAAAGTCACAGTGGTCGATGATATACAGAAACGAATAACTAATAAATATGAAGTTATGTTTAAACTTCTGTTGTCAAGCGTTGTCACTTGTCAATATAACCCACCCCCTTTCCTCACTTTTCCACCGTCCCTGCTTCACTCGGGACCACCAGCTAACGTTAGCCCATTGCTCGTGTCAATTAAATTGCATGTTATTAAATGTCCGCGCTGGTCTGTCTAATGAAATTACAACCGCAACATTATGTCGCCTGTACAGCCCTGGTTGTAGGCTAATGTTAGTGTAGTGAAATGCGAATGAAGGGGTGAAATCACTATTCGCAAGCTTGCGAGTAGATATAATTTTTCATTCGCACCGGCCAAATTAGGGGGCAATTTGCGACGATCTCGTCGCAGCGTACAGGCCTGGGCGATGGGAGATGGGTAGATTTAAACATTCAGAGCTGTAAGAGCTACATTAAAATACAACTACTTTGGAGGTATACTAGCAAAAAGATATTGGAATAGTACAATAGTAAATGAGTGGAATACCACACTGTAAATTAGTGGAATACAACACTTTAAATGAGTGGAATAGCACAATGTAAATGAGTGGAATACAACACTGTAAATGAGTGGAATACAACACTGTAAATGAGTGGAATACAACACTGTAAATGAGTGGAATACCACACTGTAAATGAGTGGAATACCACACTGCAAATTAGTGGAATACCACACTGTAAATTATTAGAATATCACAATGTAAATTACTGGAATAGAACAATGTAAATGAGTGGAATAGCACAATGTAAATGCTTAGAATAGCACAATGTAAATTACTGGAATATCACAATGTAAATGACTGGAATAGCACAATGCAATTTTGTGGAATATCACAATGGAAATGATTAGAATGACACAATGGAAATTATTGAAATAGCACAATGTAATGGTTGAAATAGCACAATGTAATGATTAGAATAGCACAATGTAATGGTTGAAATAGCACAATGTAATGATTGGAATAGCACAGTGTAATGGTTGAACTAGCACAATGTAAATTAATAGAATATCACAATATAAATGAAATAGCACAACATGAGTGGGATAGCACAATATAAATGATTGGAATATCACACTGTAAATTCAGTTTTGGATGTTCCCTTTATCTTCTAACTTCACTGACCTCTCTGACAAAATGCAATGGGGATTGATTGCAATACATTAATGTTACCTCTACAGTCAGGATGCAATGGCTCAGTATCCAACACAGTGTCACAGTGTCATGTGAATGGAGGAAGGAGTCATAATAACCAATAGACATTGCTGTTAGATGTACAGCCGCATTTCCATTTCTTCCCATGTTGTACAAAAAGAAAAGAATACCTGCATGTTAATTGAAGTTAACAATGCAACGTGTCCTACTCCAGCGTGTGACCTCGATGACTGCCCCCATCTCTCTCTCTCTCTCTCTCTCTCTCTCTCTCGCTTCATCACGCTATACATATATACAGTGATGCCTAGTATTCTCCTGGTGTGCAAAGAAAAACAATAACAACACACCACCTTATGATCTACTCAGACGGCTGAGGGGACTAATACGTGGCTGGGGGGTAATGTGAGTGAGAGAGACAGAGGAGCGAGACAGGGATGTAGGGGGGGGGGGGGATAAAGACAGGAGAGAGAGAGAGAGAGAGAGAGAGAGAGAGAGAGAGGAGAGAGAGAGAGAGAGAGAGAGAGAGAGAGAGAGAGAGAGAGAGAGAGAGAGAGAGAAAGAAGGAGGACAGGACACTGTACAGATGATGAAGTGCCCTTCATCAGGGGACTGCTTCTGCAGAGCTGAGTCCTAATCTGCCCATCACCTGCCTCTGTCTTAATGACTTACTATTTCTGGCTCAGTGGAAATGAAGGGACTAACATCCCCCCCCCCCCCCCCCCCCCCCCCCCCCCCCCACACACACACTAACCTGCAGGCTACAGTTTCAGAAGACGTTTTTGTCTCCGCCAGCATTACCGTCGTCATGATATCCTTAGTGTGCCACTGCCAGCTAAACACACATGAATAACTACCACTAACACACATGAAGAACTACCACTAACACACATGAATAACTACCACTAACGCACATGAATAACTACCACTAATACGCATGAAGAAGTAACACTAACACCCATGAATAAGTACCACTAACACACATGAAGAAGTACCACTAACACACATGAAGAAGTACCACTAACACACATGAAGAAGTAACACTAACACACATGAAGAAGTAACACTAACGCACATGAAGAACTACCACTAACACACATGAAGAAGTAACACTAACGCACATTAATAAGTAACACTAACGCACATGAAGAACTACCACTAACACACATGAAGAAGTAACACTAACGCACATTAATAAGTAACACTAACGCACATGAAGAACTACCACTAACGCACACGGAGAAGTAACACTAACACACATGCAGAACTACCACTAACACACATGAAGAACTACCACTACCACACATGAAGAACTACCACTAACGCACATGAAGAAGTACCACTAACGCACATGAATAAGTACCAATAACTAACACACATGAAATAAGAGGGCAATCTCTCCACTTCTTTGGAATATTATTCACAACCATCACAATATTTCACCATTTCCCGGACGAGGCTATTAAACAAAATTGTTACATACGAAATGAATATATAAACACATAGACAACGTTAGTTATGTTGTTATTTAATTTCTCTGGTGTTATGGAGAAATGCATCCACTTCGTTGGGGGACATTTCCCAAATACAACTACACTACTTTCAGCTACCACTAAGTAGGGATACAATATTGGTATTGATATCTGTCCAATAACAGGCTAAAATAGGTATCTGAGAATTTACTCAAATCTGATACCAATAACCATCAGCAACATGCCATGAGAAAAAAGGGACTTCATGTTCTACATTTCTGACACACATGCAACATGTTCGATCTCTCTAATGGAGAACATTTGATTACGTAAGGGATAATGTATAGCTATGAGGTCATTGTCGCAAAATAATTGACCGATACGGAGTTTAGAATACCGAGGCGCCTCGCAGAGGTGTTCTAAACGTCAGTGAAGGTCAATTATTTTGCGACAATGACCGAGTATAGCTATACATTATCCCGCTTATTACATGGCTAACTTACTAACAATATACCTAATTCATTTTACACCATCGACAAGACGAGATCAAATGCAGACGCAGTTGTTCTGTGGCTCTGTCAGCCCAAATAAAGTGATTATTATTATCGCCGGCAGCCGGCAGGTGTGTCTGATTGCACTGATGCAGTGTGTGTCAGTGGGCTTGATTGCTCCAGCTGCGAAAAGCAATAATCGGCAGTGATTATTGCGCGTTGCCCATGGCAGCGGTCAGTTATCGAAAAATATTTCACCGCTGTCAGGGGCTATTGACCAATCACAATCAAGCATTTTGGCGAATGTGAAAACGCCATGTAATAAATCTCAATAATCTTTCCCCAAACTGATGATGTAAATCTATAACATTCAGTAAAAGCAATGGATACTCGGCACTGAAAGTCTAGGGCTCAGAGTCTGCGTCCCTACTGGTAACTCAATCAGCGCTGCATGTGAAACCAGGCCCCGCTGCTTGTGGGCGAATGCAAAGCGTCTTTAATTAGATACAGTTGTCTAAAGACTGAAATGCACACTTTAATACCGGTACAAGTGTGTTTTGAGCCGCGCCAAATTGGGACTCCTGCAGTGTCTACAGTAGCTCTGAACATCTCTGAAAGAGCACCTGAACTGGAATGTTGGTTAGTGTGCTTGATGGAAGAATCTGGGTTACATCATATGCATTTTTAGAAATCTCCTCAACTCACACAGGTCTCTCTCTCTCTCTCTCTCTCACACACACACACACACACACACACACACACACACACACACACACACACACACACACACACACACACACACACACACACACACACACACACACACACACACACACACACACACACACACACACACACACACACACACACACACACACACACACACACACACACACACACACACACACACACACACACACACACACACACACACACACACACACACACACACACACACACACACACACACACACACACACACACACACACACACACACTGGCTAGCTACGTGACTGTGTCTGTAGAGAGACTGCTGCTACAGTGTACTGCCACACCATCAATGCTGCGACAGCACCATTAAATCTGCATATGGAGTCCTGGTGATCAGCCCTGAGTGGCTCAGTGGAGGTAGTGACCTTGCCGAGGGATGCAATGTTCATGTAGTCACTGGTGGGGAAAGGCACGCATGTGTGACGTGCACAAACGAGCGGCAGTCATACTATACAGGCTGTAAGCTCACAGTCATACTATACAGGCTGCAAGCTCACAGTCCTATTATACAGGCTGTAAGCTCACAGTCCTATTATACAGGCTGCAAGCTCACAGTCATATTATACAGGCTGTAAGCTCACAGTTATATTATACAGGCTGCAAGCTCACAGTCATATTATACAGGCTGTAAGCTCACAGTCATATTATACAGGCTGCAAGCTCACAGTCATATTATACAGGCTGCAAGCTCACAGTCATCCTATACAGGCTGTAAGCTCACAGTCATATTATACAGGCTGCAAGCTCACAGTCATATTATACAGGCTGCAAGCTCACAGTCATACTATACAGGCTGCAAGCTCACAGTCTATTATACAGGCTGCAAGCTCACAGTCATATTATACAGGCTGCAAGCTCACAGTCATATTATACAGGCTGCAAGCTCACAGTCATACTATACAGGCTGCAAGCTCACAGTCATAATATACAGGATTAAGTCACAAGGCTACTTAGATACAGCTGTAGTGGAACGCACCCATGCATACACAAAAGAACACTGACACACACACACACACACACACACACACACACACACACACACACACACACACACACACACACACACACACACACACACACACACACACACACACACACACACACACACACACACACACACACACACACACACACACACAGACAAAAACACAGACACACACACACACACACAGACAGACACACAAGCATACGCACACGTGTCAAGTCAAGTCAAGTGTTCCTTTATTAATCCCCTTGGGGAAATGTGGGCGTCATAGCATCATTGGGGACGGGGGAGGGGGAAGGGGGAGGTACAAGCAGGAAAGAAGATAGTAATAGAAATATAAATAATTATAATAATAATTTAAAACACACACAGACACACACACACAGACACACACACACACACACCCGCCTACTCCGCTGCCTTGCATAATCATACCTTAACTCTGACTGTCACAGAAAAACACACCCGCTCGTAAAATAGCATTTTCCCCCTCTTCTATTAAAACGCTCCACTGGATATCTTATTTTCATTGCTAAACGATGCTCCCCCCCCCTGCACTCTTTCCCAGGAATGATAGCTCATAGCCGTCAGACCCAGCCTCACAAAGGAACACATCCCCATGCGATTCATTTCTATCAGCAGGGTGTGAGATTGTTCACAGTGGGAAGAGAGCTTCTCATTGTATTGGGGGTACAGCGTATTCTACCTCTGTTGTGCGACGCGCGCCGGCCGTACAATGTAGTTAGATGTGTCATTTTCGGTTCGACCCAATTATTGGATGGTTTCATCTACAGGGGGCTAGTGGGCTAGTGGCCTGTGGAGGACAGGGTAGGGTACCGCAGATAACAAAGTGACATTGATTCAATGTCGAAAATTACATCGGAGTCGTTACTTTGGGTTGAGGTTGAAAATCCAATTTTGAAGCAACATTGAATCAACATTGAATTAATGCTGACAACTAAATTGTAGCAACATCTATCAACGTCTATTCAATGCTATTTACATTGGTGCTTCAACGTCGTTCCAATGTTGTCAATTTGCTATCTGGGTAGAATTTCTTTAGGCAACTAGAGAAATCACCTGTTTTATTTAGAACCAGAAACCTCCAAGAATTAGAAAGGACTTTTTGCAGAGACCAAAACAGATCGGGGGCATGGGACTGCCTAAGTTTCTGTATTATTATTGGGCCTGTAATGTTCGAGAGCTCTCTTTCTGAGGTCAGACCTTAGAACCAAGTGATACACCTGCCTGGTTGCAGATTGAGCAGGCATCATGCCACCCTACCTTTCCTGGTGCACTGTTATTCTCTTCCCTACCTGTGCTATTGGATGCTGCTAAAACAAATCCTGTTGTAAAACAGTCCCTGAAAATCTGGACCAAAATAAGGCAACATTTTGTGTGGCAAGGGAACTCACTCCTTGCTCCTTTTCCATCCCTCCTTATTGGATGGCTCCTTTCATGTATGGACTCGTAGTGGTATTATACGAATGAAAGATCTCTATATTGATGGTATGTTTCCTTCTTTTAAATTACTACACAGTAAATTAAATCTGCCTCAAACCCATTTCTTAAAATGTTTACAAATTCGCAATTAAATTATGTTTTTGGTAGATTTTTATTTGTTTGTTCTACCGGCCAGTTCGGTAGAGAGAGAGAGAGAGAGGAAGAACGGGAGACAGAGCGGGGGGAAGACATTCGGCAAAGGACGCCGGGTGCGGGAATCGAACCCGGGTCGGCCGCTTCGCGACGCAGCGCGTTACATGGGTCACCACTTGGGTGCCCACAAATTCGCAACTATATTAGATCCAATACAACTACCTCTCCTGGTGTGCCTATTAGCACCCAGGTGGAACCATTATTTTCAGTGGATCCGTCACATATAAGGGCTTAATATCATACATTTATAACTATATGTCTGACCAATCTGATACATCCCTAGATTACTTAAAGGCCGCTTGGGAGGAGGAATTGAGCATTGACTTATCGGAGGAGCAGTGGATAGAGGTACAACAGGGAGTGCAGGCAGCATCTATATGTACCAGGCATGGTTTTGTGCAGTTCAGGGTGTTGCATCGTCTCCATCTTTCTAAGGTAAAACTTTCTAAAATGTACTCTAATATGGATCCCTTGTGTGACCGTTGTGGGGTCCTCTCTGCCTCATTAGGGCACATGTTTTGGTCGTGCCCAAAGTGATCATATCATAATCGTTTTGTATATTCAAAACATTGTCTGATATCGTGGGACACGAGATATAACCGGACCTGGTATTGGCCGTGTTTGGAGTACTGGTAGAGGACAGCCCTCTTAGAGGACCCACTTCTGCAGTGCCAATAAATGTTGGTTGTGTTTTTGTATGTGTTCTTTTGTCTTATGTGATGTGTGTGTGTGTGTGTGTGTGTGTGTGTGTGTGTGTGTGTGTGTGTGTGTGTGTGTGTGTGTGTGTGTGTGTGTGTGTGTGTGTGTGTGTGTGTGTGTGTGTGTGTGTGTGTGTGTGTGTGTGTGTGTGTGTGTGTGTACGTGTAATGTTGGTACATTTTGGTACTGGCTGTTGTCTGTGGAAGAAAACTGAAAATGCAAATAAACAGATGCAAGGTTATATATTTACATAGCTAAGTAGGTCAACAATGATGAGTGGTTTTCAAACACATTATTTTCAGAATCATTCTTAGTGATTTGGCTGATTATTGTGTTGGCTAACAGGATCAAATGTATCCTGCTTTTGCCACTGTTGAATTACCTCAGATGAAGAACCATATATGTCTGTTTTATGTGTTCAGAGGAACAATGGGTCTCATTCCCGAACGGAATTACGACCAACAATTTCCTCTTAGGCAGATTTCTGCCCATTTAAGACATATTAGGGCTGTTAGCGCGATTCCCCAAATTTTCCTGAGATCGGATTTCACCATGGCTGAGAGCAGATTTAAGAGTGCTGAGGAGCACACTTATGATTGATTGACTAATTGAAAATGTTATTAACTTGACAGACTGTGCTCATAATGATTCCTTCATGTCAACGCTACAGGCCTCCTTGGAATTAATTACTTAATCATAATTAAAATAAATATGACAATATTTGTACGATAAGAAATTACGCATTTGGGGCGGCTAGGTGGTGTAGTGGGCAAGGCGCTCGCCACCAATGCAGGAGATGCTGGGTTCGAGCCCAGCTCTCCACATTGCTATCAGCTTGGCTGGTCGTTCATACTAACACAATTGGCAGTGTTAGGGGTGGGAAAGCTGATGGGTGGGGATCGGACGTTGTGGACAGCGACTCCTACAGGTCGGTTGGTGCGCCTGCACAGTAGAATCAGGAAGCGACAGGGGCGGCGTGTCCCTCCCACGCAGACCCTCGCCGCTGAGAGATCGCGCTGTACAGGTGAAAAGACTTATCTTGGAACCACTGAGACATAATCAATGACAAGTTCACTCTGAGTCCTGAACGTGCTGGTAATATGTCTTAAGTGGCTGAAAAGGTCGCACAAATTATATGATCTGATATCTGCTTGGAGAATGGCATTCTGTCTTAAACTCGAAAGCGCGTTCCCATTCAGATCATTTGCATACAAAACAACACCTCCAGAGCTCCTTATAAGGCAACTAGTGACGCAGCTGTGTGCAAATGAAATGGCGGAAGTGCTTTGCGAGTCGTGCGAGCCGCGTGATTACGAAACCTAGCGTCAGTCAGTGCCAATCAGAGAGCGTCTCCGAGAAATGCGGCTAGGTTTCGTAATCACACTTGCGTGCCATCAAAACTAGATTAGATTAATGTATTGGCATCATATACAGCTTGCGGTACACCTGCCGCAGCGCGCGCACACACACACACACACGCGCGCGCGCAGTACTGTATATGAATGAATTAATGAAATATAATATATATAGCCTACGGCGGGCGTAATGAATGAACGCAGTATGGCTTATTATTCCATAATTAAGGCGCACACAAGACTTGTTATGGAATATTAATGCAGTCTATTTCCACCGATTAGCTTTAGTTCTTATTTATTTATCCACTGTCATTTCAGTGTTGGTGTATAGGCTATATAGTGTATTTCAATATAAGTTTAATTGATTAATGATATATTCGAAGGAATGCAGGTGTATAGCTATATCAACCCCCTCCAATGTACAGTAAATGACCAAGTATGGTTTTGTCAATATTCCAATGTACAGTTTTGCTTGTACAGTGTAAGTCTATCCCCCACCCACCCCGCCTACCCAACCTACTCCAACAGTTTCTACGTCAAATGTACTCTCTTTTCTGGACTCTTTTTGTATCACAAACAGTACTGTATTTGCAAATCTGGTATGTCATAAATGTATAGATGTAGCAGTACTGTCTATCTGTGTCGTGTGTGTCATATATGTTATGATGAATTGAAAATGGGGGACCCTGATGTAAACAAGACGAAATTATTTCTCTGGTCTGCATCCCCTTATGTAATTGAGCTGTACTGTACTGTACCCATTCTGCAATCTGTTAATAAAGTTTTCAATCAATCAATCAATCAATCAAACAAAGGTCTGTCCCATTGTATACCAATCAATGGGATACATTGCATGGTGACCTGCATTCTTTCAAATGTATATAATTAATCATTAAAACAGATGTGTAACAAATAAAAAATACAAATTCCACAGAAGGCATTCAATAATTATTATTTTCAATCATTTCACAATAATTGCATAATTGTGTTTGAATATCTGAGTAATTAAAGTAATTATACATTTGTCCAAAATAGCTGGTTCAGATATGGTTAAGCAGCTGCCCTGTGATCAGATGAATCCATATTATTTATTTTTCCGACATCAAATGCGTAATTTCTTATTGTACAAATATTGTCATATTTATTTTAATTATGATTAAGTAATTTATTCCAAGGAGGCCTGTAGCGTTGACGTGAAGGAATCACTATGAGAACACAGTCTGTCAAGTTATAATGACATTTTTAATTAGTCAATCAATCATGAGATTTGATCGTGGCTGAGAGCAGATTTAAGAGTGCTCCTCAGCACTCTTAAATCTGCTCTCAGCCACGATCAAATCTGATCTCAGGAACATTTGGGGACTCCCACTCCCAGCGCTAATATGTCTTAAATGGGCCGAAATCTGGCTAAGACGAAATTTTTTGTCGTAACTTCGTTCGGGAATGAGACCCATTGTATGTGCAAACTACTTGGCAATAAAGAACTTTCTGATTATGATCATGATTATGATTAAGAGTGTTGTGTTCACTCATAGTTAGACAGTAGAGGATGAGTGTGTTATTATCTAAAGCTGGTAAGTTAAGAGTGTTGTGTTCACTCATAGTTAAAGACAGTAGAGGATGAGTGTGTTATTATCTAAAGCTGGTAAGTTAAGAGTGTTGTGTTCACTCATAGTTAAAGACAGTAGAGGATGAGTATGTTATTATCTAAAGATGGTAAGTTAGAGTGTTGTGTTTATCCATAGTTAAAGACAGTAGAGGTTGAGTACGTTATTATCTAAAGATGGTAAGTTAGAGTGTTGTGTTTATCCATAGTTAAAGACAGTAGAGGTTGAGCATTTTCTGGTGATGTATCACATTCACACTCTGAGTGATTTAGATTGACTTCACAACACACAAATAAATACATGGGCTGTCCAACAAATGCCAAGACGTATGTGGTTCTTCAGTGCAAAGGCTTCAGTCAGCATACAGTGTCTTATTCAACATGTCGATTTTTCAGTGGGCTCAAATGGGGTTTGGACTCATACGATATTTCCAGAGAACATAAATCGGGAAACCCGTTTTCATTTAATCCCAACCGGACTAGGAGACAAATAATGGTAATGATGTCGGCAGAAGCATTAACTGGCCAATATGAATCACTGTAAATTGATAGGGGGGGGGATACCTTTGTACTTCTAATTCTATGCTTCAGATTCTATGCTTTTTTCCAGTCTTGTTAAATGCAGAGCTGTAATAGCGTACAGCTGGAATCCCCCCCATCGTGTCAAGATCTCATTACTCTGTAACCTCGGGGCAGATTCTACAGTATCTCAACTGTGTGTGTGTGTGTGTGTGTGTGTGTGTGTGTGTGTGTGTGTGTGTGTGTGTGTGTGTGTGTGTGTGTGTGTGTGTGTGTGTGTGTGTGTGTGTGTGTGTGTGTGTGTGTGTGTGTGTGTGTGTGTGTGTGTGTGTGTGTGTGTGTGTGATCATGAGGTTTTCTTCTTTTTCTTTTTCATTTGAATTACATGTACACACACACACACACATGCATACATGCACATGCTCACACACACACACAGACACACACACAGACACACACACATACACACACACAAACACACACACACACACACAGTGCGTCCTGTGATCCTCTCTGGCTGTGATGAAGATGTGTGGAAAAGCTGCACCCTTTTATGACACATTTTCAGATACTGATACTGGGAGCCAATGGCAGTGAGACTGGTATGGTCCTTTAAGTGTTTTGGACATTTGCCGTTACAATGCGTAAATATATTACTCATGGCTATAACATAACGTACCTTATGTCCCTTTTTTCCTGTGGTCGATTAGTGCTTTATTACGTTTTCTGATGAGGGCGCGTGTTGGATAATTAGGCTGTTCTTTTGAAAACGGAAAATGAACATGTAGGGCCACAGTTCTTCGTCTCAAGGATTCAATTATAAAGGCGAGGATGAGTTGTCAAAAAAAAAAAGGCTCAGAAATAGCTTCCCCCCGTCTCCGCTGGAAAGGATCAAATTGAATCGCGAGGTGCCACCGTCACTCCACGCATGGACTTCTTCTTGTCATTATCCTTCTGGGTTGCTGTCAAGTTAACTCCATGGTTTCATCCCTTCCTCTGCATCACTCATTTTCACCTCCTAGGCCAGACGTCACCGGTGCTGGTGAGTAGTTAAAAGAACCCGCCAACTGTTGGGAAATATGCTCAGATAGATACCCTTCTCATCCCTGTGCGTGGAGTACAGAGAGAGAGAGAGAGAGAGAGAGAGAGAGAGAGAGAGAGAGAGAGAGAGAGAGAGAGAGAGAGAGAGAGAGAGAGAGAGAGATACCCGCAGTGCGCTAGCTAGTTTACACAATGACTGGAGGTGTATACAGACCATTAGCCTGCCGTCAAAAGTAACAAAATACACTTTCCAACAACTCCTAGACCGTCTTGTTAACATGTTGTGACTTGTGTAGTTCAATGGCTAGTTTAACTACATTTTACAGTAACGGGGTGGTACTGTAGTTTAACTACATTCAAATATCTATCTGTAGCTTCTTCAGTAGTTCTACTTTGTGTCATCCAGAGAAATGTAGCATTTTCGTGATTCCACCACAACAACTGCTCTCTGTCACCCTCCTTGAACACACCGTCAGGCTGCCTAAGTGATGACCAGCAAGGTCTAGAAATAAGAGGGTTGAGTAACAACTCACTGGCAAGCTGGTTCTACAAGACCAGTGTAGTTACTAGTTTCAAAATACAATTCTGGAGCCATTCTGGAGCCAGTGCTGCTGGTCTCGTGGTCAACAAACCTCCAAGTTGCTATCATAAATTGACCCCTTAAGATGAAGACCTACAGAATACTGTATCACTTCAATTGATGCTCCGTGTGTAACTGTGAGCTTCCAGACTCGGATTTAGATAATTTCCCACAATGTAGTTTGGATGACAAGCTACTAGGGGTGTAACGGTACACAAAAACCACGGTATGGTACGTACCTTCGTTTTGAAGTCGAGGTTCGGTACGGGTTTTTGGTACAGTGGGGGAAAGTTTGGCTTTCCATGTTCCACTCAGGGCTGATGTAGTGTGCAGTAACTAATTGTACTTGTAGGGCTGTCAACGAATATTCCATATTGAAATGAATAATCGACTTGTACATTTAAAAAGAAATTATAATAATTATATTAGATTGTGAAAAAAAACTATAAAGGAAGGATGGGTCATTACATCACTGTGTAGCACGTGAACTCACATTGGTGCCAAGTGTGAAAACGTTCAGTCCTGCCGACATTGGTCCTCATTCTCAAACATGTTTGTAAGTATCGTAGTAAATATCTGTAATATGCACAGGTGATGAAACCCAGAGTCATTTAGTAATGTCAACACTGAATCAATCACGCAGTTGTTCAGTATTGACATTACTAAATGAGATGTCATGCTAATATGTCATGTTCTACAGTAGGACTTACTACTATAATACCTAATACAACAAGTAATTCGAATAATAGAAGTGTGTGTGCTGGAACGATTCATTTTGCACATATACAGTACCTGTGCGTGTGTGTGTGTGTGTGTGTGTGTGTGTGTGTGTGTGTGTGTCTGTGTGTGTGTTTGTGCGCTGAGGCTGCCTCACTAAGCCATTTCTCCATGTATTTTAGTTCTAGCAATAGGAATAAATCAAACCAATAATAAATAATATCATAAAGAAGAAGACAGTATATGGTTATTTAATACAGTATATTCCACTATACAGTTTAGTTCTTATTTATTTAGTTTACAGTTTGTGTGTGTAATGCTCACGATGCCTCATTGAGTCAGATCTATAAAGGCAAAACGTAAATTGTTAATGATACAAATATTGTCATATCAATTATCTGTAGTATCAGCAATGTAGTATCGGCAATCCCCAATGACAAAAAACGGTTGAAAACACGGGCGTGCACCGCTCTGTCGAACTTACAACTGCCTTTTCGAGTTCGTAAATCATACATATATCCTACAACGAATTTACAATACGAAGCCGTTCGAGAATGCCGAATAAGTACGTAAATCGAGTTACAAAGAATGAGGACCATTGAGTTGAATGGGATCAGCCATCTCCTCGTTTAAACAGGTTATTTATTACCTTGGATGTCAGAATCATCAGCAATTTGTTGCATTGTTAACTAGCTAACATTTGATATATTGGTTGATGTATATTTCCTCAGATAGCTGGTATATTTAGCTTCTCCATGCATCTTGCATAGGCTTCCAAGCAGAGCATAGAATGCTGGTGTTGTGATGACTCTTCCTTCTTTTTTTTTTCTTTTTTTTTTTATAATTTTTTAAACAAACATATAAACAAACATGACAACACACGATAAGATATACAAGCATTAATTACAGTGCATATCCAATGAAATTACCATTTAGTCAAATGTCTTATACAGGATATACCCCTAATACATGTTATCTAAAAACCTACACACATATGCTCTAGCTCGTACCCCCCCCTCCCGGACCCCCCATTGGATAATCCAACCATTATAGCTTGTTCCTAACCAGACACTATCATTATATGCTAGCTTTTATTCTCTCCACCACTTCTAACCACATTGTCATTTTGGATTCATTGAGACCCAAAATTCTTGCTGTAGATATTTCTTGATAAATCACATCGAGATATGTAAGAGTCCAGACCTTCCGGCACATTTTTTCCGGTTGAAACCATCGTGATGCTATCAGCTTTTTAGCCACTGTGATACCGGATAAAACCAATCTCTTTAGCTGTGGAGGTACTGCATGTTCAAAGACATCATTCAGCAGTAATACAGAGGGGTGTACAGGTATATCCAGAGTTAAGAGATTTGATAATTGCTGGGTCACTTCTTTCCAAAATATCTTAACTGGTGGGCAGTCCCAGTACATGTGCATAAATGTCCCTTCGTCCCCATTTGTACATAGGGAGCATTTGGAGTCTTGTTTAAGACCCATTTTGTTCAGTCTTATAGGAGTTAAGTATGTCCTGTGAATATAGTTAAGATTGATTTGTTGATGGTCCGGGTTCCTTGATGCAAGTCGTACATTTGCCCAGGCCTCTTGCCAGTCAAAGTCTGTCTCCA
>NC_140175.1:33570470-33612276 GCF_963971535.1 Notolepis coatsorum | reverse complement strand
CTCCTTTCTCTATGAAAAACACAACCTCAGAACACCAGCTACAACATCACAGCAACGTGAAGCTTGTAGAAAAACACCCCACCGATGATGGATGGCTGTAGCCCAACAATGGCTAAACAACACCAAAAAGCTTTTACACTGAGGACAGGTTATACGTGACAAAGAACTAAAGAAGCGTGTGGCTGTACATGTGGTAAATGAAATGTTGCCAATGCCTACGAGTGACTCTCCGTCTTTCAGACAGATCATCGGGGAAAAATCAAAGGAAGGATAAAAAAAAAATCATTTTCAAGCTATCTAGACAAGGAATATACTTTGATGGAAGCTGAGCTGAAGCAGGCA
The DNA here is from genome assembly GCF_963971535.1 of Notolepis coatsorum. Lineage (NCBI taxonomy): Eukaryota > Metazoa > Chordata > Actinopteri > Aulopiformes > Paralepididae > Notolepis > Notolepis coatsorum. Next base: position 33,611,934 of record NC_140175.1, on the reverse strand, counting down.
TTTAAAGAGATGGACTATGTCTCTATGACGGCCGACATCTGGACTGCTAACGATAAAAGCTTTCTGGGGATGACGGTTCATTGGATAAACGGGTCGAGCTTGCAGCGTAAGAATGCTTCCGTAGCGGACGCGTCGCAGGGAGACAGACAGAGGTGCTGCACTCTGCGTCGCCGCGGGGACCGGTCCACGTGATCATTCACACTGAGGCACACAGGCGAGGTGGCTACGTCGTACCGAATTGTGGCGGTAAGAAAGTAAGCAATTCTGGGAGGTGTAACTAAAGTAATGTAATAAGTAATGTAACAAGTTACTGCTCCCAGGGAGTAATACGTAGAGTAATAAGTAAGACCTCTACGCTCTACATCTTCTGGCCGCCTCAGATCCACTCCAGGGGGGTCATCAAAGAAAATCAGTCCTCGCTCCGCAGTGGTGGAACAAACTTCCCACCACAGTCAGGACAGCCGAAACCCACCCAATAAAAACATACTTCTTCAATCAAAATCTGAAATGAAAAAAATATGTATAATAATAACCTTTGTATACTGTATGTACTATTCCTCAGTATGCACACTGCTACTAAGGAATCTACCTCGCCTATATTATTATGACCTACTATGCTAATATGCACAACATTTCGAGCTGCTGGAGTTCTAAATGTAAATGTAATTGATTAATGCACCCAAAACTGTTGGCACTGCACAGCAATTAGGCATTTTTCGTTCGAAGGTTTGGTCACCAATGGCTAGAAAGGAAAAAATGGGAAACAAGACAACTACACCAGCATTCCATGCAAGTCCTCTAACGCCTGTGCCCCCACCCGTGTGTATAGGTGTTTATACGTGCATGTGTGTGTGCAGTAAGATGTGTACGATATGTCTTTGCCTCTGTGTGTGCGTAATAGGCTTTGATTAAGTACGATAGCACGTGCGCCTCCCTGATAAGACTCTACATGTGATAACGTCATCCGGAAGAAAACCTCCTTATGGAGGCGGCATCAATTACATCGATCTCACAAAACGACTTTGACCCAAAACAAAGCAAATCTGACTTCCAATCTGCTTACCTGCAGACAGGAAAGAAAGGTCTTTATTACATTTCTGCTTTATCGACGCACGTGTGTGTGTGTGTGTGTCTGTGTGTGTGTGTCTGTTTGTGTGCGTTTTCTGCTGTTGCGCGCAGTTTTGCACTCTGCAGCAGTAGGACTCCTCCCAGCCATACTGAATCAATATTGAAGAAGCAAGACCCTCCGTTCTCTCTGTGTCTATAGATCTATGCTCTCTATTCCAGACTCTGCTTCCTCTGCATGTTTCTGATCTCTCTCTCTCTCTCTCTCTCTCTCTCTCTCTCTCTCTCTCTCTCTCTCTCTCTCTCTCTCTCTCCCTCTCTCTCTCTCTCTCTGTCTGCTGGCTACGTGACTGAAGGAGAACTGTCTTCACCAATTTACGGTACACGCAGAAGTAGGAGGAGGCAAGTTTGGCCCTGAGACGATTTTGGGTTATAGTATTTCTGACAAGTGCATATTGTTACGGAGTGCATTCAAAGACACAGAGTGGGGAGGGAAGCTATTATGCGAATGGGCAAAGCGAGGCCCCCGAGTGTTTTCCTCCCTGTTTCCCTGACTGTTTCTATTCTCCTCCTGCCCTTCAGACGCATCCCTTCCTGGGAGGGGAGGAGCGGACGCCTCGCTGACGTCTTGTGTTTTACAGATCCCTGGTCCTCGTTCGATCTGTGTATATAGCTTAATACGCCATGCTCGGCTCCCTTTCAAGTGCCATTGTACTTCTGGATGTGAGTGAAGTGGCTGCCTCACTCTTATCTGACGAGTGGAGTGCCTATTGTTAATCCCGGGTCCCCCCCCCTTCCAAAGAAAAAAGAAAGGGGGAAAAAAGAATCTAAATTACTTCGAGAATATATAGGCATTGATGAAAGACTTTATCAAATAAACCATTTATTCGGCTTTGAGTTGTGAATGTAGGAATCATGAGGAATGAGAAAGTATGTGAAGTCAGTTAGTGGAAGTAATATCTGATGAATGGAAGGTCTGGCTAACTCACTCACTCACTTAGTCAGCCAGCCAGCCAGCCAGTCAGTCCTGCGCGGCTGCATACGCTCCTCTACACCATGTACCTCACGGCTGCAGACGCTCCTCTACATCATGTACCTCGTCGCTGCAGACGCTCCTCTACATCATGTACCTCGTCGCTGCAGACGCTCCTCTACATCATGTACCTCGTCGCTGCAGACGCTCCTCTACATCATGTACTCGTCGCTGCAGACGCTCCTCTACATCGTGTACCTCGTCGCTGCAGACGCTCCTCTACATCATGTACCTCGTCGCTGCAGACGCTCCTCTACATCGTGTACCTCGTCGCTGCAGACGCTCCTCTACATCATGTACCTCGTCGCTGCAGACGCTCCTCTACATCATGTACCTCGTCGCTGCAGACGCTCCTCTACATCGTGTACCTCGTGGCTGCAGACGCTTCTCTACCTCGTGGCTGCAGACGCTCCTCTACATCATGTACCGCACGGCTGCAGACGCTCCTCTACATCATGTACCTCATGTCTGCATACGCTCCTCTACATAATGTACCTCACGGCTGCATACGCTCCTCTACCTCATGTACCTTGTCGCTGCATACGCTCCTCTACCTCATGTACCTTGTCGCTGCATACGCTCCTCTACATCGTGTACCTTGTGGCTGCATACGCTCCTCTACATCGTGTACCTTGTGGCTGCATACGCTCCTCTACATAGTGTACCTCATGGCTGCATTACGCTCCTCTACATCATGTACCTCACGGCTGCATGCGCTCCTCTACATCATGCACCTCGTGGCTGCATACGCTCCTCTACATCATGTACCTCGTGGCTGCATACGCTCCTCTACATTGTGTACCTCATGGCTGCATATGCAACTATACATTGAAAATGTATTGAAAGTAGCCACATTGCTACTTAGCTGCCTCTCTCTCTCTCTCTCTCTCTCTCTCTCTCTATCTCTCTCTCTCTATCTCTCTCTCTCTCTCTCTCTCTCTCTCTCTCTCTCTCTCTCTCTCTCTCTCTCTCTCTCTCTCTCTCTCTGACTCAGCAGTCATTGTCAATTCTGCTTAATTTTGTCATGCTTGACTTCCTGCTACTTGGAGTCCCGCCTGCCAGAACCTCTTCATCCGCCTGTCACTTACGACAACAAAGAAGCAGGGAAAGGTGCTCCTTGGGGGGGAGATGTGCCAGGTGTGTGTATGTGTGTGCGTGTGCGTGTGTGTGCGTGTGCGTGTGCGTGTGCGTGTGTGTGTGTGTATGTGTGTGTGTGTGTGTAAACTAGTGTGAATTTGCTGTGCTATGGTAAATGTATACAATGACCATTCATACTATACCATAATGGTTTTCTGTAAGGGATGAAAGACAGAGATGAAAGACAAACAACTAATTATTGTTGTGAATTCTATCAAATATAAACAAAGAGGTTTCATTCTCTATTTGACTGACTGACCTCTTGATACCTACACGATGAGTTTCAAACTGTATTAGCTGCAATATGTTTGTTTACATTTATTGAAATTGTACTTGTGTGGACAATTGAATTTGTTTGTTTTGAACCATGTTGAGCCTGAACACCACCAGACTCGTCACAATACAAATTGACAATCCACTGATTTAGCTGTTTCTCACTCTACAGATCAGTCCTCCTTCTGACTGGATATGAATGGATGACTAAAAATAGAAGTGTTCTGGATCCAAGAATTGATCTCAGTGGAGCTAAATTTTCTTCACAGCGTATGTGGCTTTAACTCATTCAGCACCAGCCACGAGAAAAGTCGGGTTAACTCGCCAACCGTTCAGCACCAATCACGAGAAAACTCGGGTTTTAATCGTTATTTCTTTTATTAGCTATATCCATTCATTTTTCCCCTTCATATGCAATGCCGGACAATGTGGGACGGACCTCCATGAGCAGTATTTGGAATGGCGATCAGATAATTGACCAGGTAAGGACTCTATCCAATCTTGCGTTGATCTGATATTTCTTTCTACCGCGATCGAAGCTGTCTGTGTGGAATGTGTTGTGCTTTTTACCGTTGGCTGCGGTGGGGGGGGGGGGGGGGGGGGGAGACATAATAATGATAATCTAGCGTTGATTTCAGGAAGATTCGATAATCAGGCCAACGTGATAAGTGTATTCCACTAAAACGCTATTATCGCGTCTTTTCCTGGGATTACTAAGAATCACCAAAACTATACTCATATTCAAAACGGTATAAAATGGAAATGTTCGGATGAAAAAACAATCTGTTTCGTGCATGTTGACTGGAAGCAACTCACTGACAATCGACGGGTGTATTAGACACATAGCTATACTATAAGATATATTTTAAGCACAATTTCGCAGTCTCCCCATTGATTAAAGCGATGGCGTTCTAGCGCCCCCTGGCGCTGAATGAGTTAATGTACAAGTAAATTTGATGAGTTATTTTTATGAAGTTGACAATATACTGATTTCTTTGTTTCAAACCCCACAGATTTCAGTTCAGTTCAGTTCAGAGTTTTTATTTGCCACATGGAATCATACAATCAGAGTTTCTTCATTACACAATCATAAATATCATTCCATGGACAAAAGGAGCAGGAAGAAGAATAAACCTTATAGTTACCTGCCCCTTATTCCTAAACTAAACAAGTATTTACTTAATGGTCTGCGTACAACCTAATTTACACAAATAATAATTTATACCATTATACAAGAAACAGACAAGAACAAGAAACAAGAAAAAATTAAATAATAATAATAATAATAAAGAATAAAAGAAAGAGACCAAAAAAAGAAAATATGTCACTATTCAGATCACATTTGATTTTCATACTGACTACATTTCTTTTTTTTATAATTTTTTTTGAATTGATAAACACTATTACATCCCTTAAGCTCGCTATGGAGAGAATTCCACAACTGTACACCAATAACTGAAGGACACATCTGTTTAAGTGTGGTACGTGCAAACTGATGTTTAAAATTGTATTTTCTCCTACTAAACTCACTTTCTAAATGAAAAATATTTAGTTTTTCTGGCAGTGTATTATTTCTTTCCCTAAACATAATTAACATTGTTTGAAACTTAACCATGTCTTCAAGTTTAATTGTTCTAGATTTAATAAATAATGTATTTGTGTGTTCTCGATAACTCACTTTATGTGTGATTCTTACAGCCCTGTAGTATATATAATGGTTTTATATTGGTCCCATAAGTATTCCCCCATACTTCAACACAATAACTGATATAAGGTGAGATGAGTGAACAGTAGAGTGTTCTCATTGCCTCATACTCTAACACATCCTTTACTTGATTCATAACAAAAATACTCTTGGACATCTTTTTTTTAATGTGTGCTATGTGCGATTTCCATGTTAATTTATCATCCATAATCACACCAAGAAAACGAAATTCATTAACTGTCAAATTCTATATCAACTCCATCTATGGTCAGTACTATATTTTCATCTAGTTTTCGATTGCCAAAAATCATAAATTTAGTTTTTTTCAGATTCAGTGATAGCTTATTTACATCAAACCATTTCTTTAGCTTTGTCATTTCATACACAATATATTCAGCTAGTTCCTTTAAATTATTTCCAAAGCAAAAAATTATTGTATCATCAGCAAACAAGACAAACTGTAATAGTTTTGAAACACCACAATTTCCCCTCCCCAGAGGTGCTAATTGTTCACTCAGAAGAGACATTTTCCAGATGAAACTCAGTGGAGAATGACAATTCCTCTTCAGCTTTCTATAAGGTCACTCCATTGCTGCCGTCTTATATTTATGCAGTTGACAATCTACTGATCTCTTTGTCTATTAATTTGGTAAAGGTCAATGTTATATGTACTAATTACCAATCCAGCCTGCGGTACTGATTCACTCCTCCCACTCCCTTTCTCTAGCCTAGAAACAACAGGATTAAAATAAACTGTGTTTCCAATGCTGCATTACTCTGAAGAAGACACTGTTCTGTCAAAACATCAGTGTTTTAAGATGATCTATGTGCTCCCGTACTTTCCTTTTTGATGATTACTATGGTCCAAGTCTGAGTAGCACCGTCCCTCATATGATAAACAGTCTTAGCGCGTGCACTCTGAATGTTGACCTTCATGAAAAATGTGTATTCTTGTTTTATTGAGTCAGTCCTCACATTTGCTTTTGTAAGTTGGTACGGTTCACTTGCCATCAACAATTCAAATAAACTGCAGGGCGTTGTCAAAGTGTGCAGCAGAATAACAGGCACAACCCTAAATGACCCGTCTTATAAGGTCAGGACATTGAGGAAGGCCCAGTGAATCCTGGATGATCCCAGCCACCCCCTGTCAAATGAGTTGCTTCCGTTCGGTTGCAGGTATAATCGGCCAAGATGCGACCAATAGACTCAATAACTCATTTGTCCCTGTTGCCATTGCTCTTTTAAATGAGTCAATGTGATCCCATTGTGTTTTGTATTCAGTCATATTGACTCAAACTCATAGTCCCTGCTGTTTTTAATCATTAATTGTGATTTCTGTGATTTTTGTATTATTGTGTTATTGTGCCTGATATGGATGTGATTATTGCAGTCTGTACTATACCATACATTGTCAATCAGGGATAAGAAAGACTACATTGCACCTTGAACCTATATGGTTAAAACAAATTCTGATTTGGGTAATTTAACTTGCTCTATGATTTTCTGGTTTGGTCATACCACAATTTAAAAGTATTTTTTTGTTGGAACATATTTGTACAGTACTTCAACTCATTATAAAGATAATTCCAGAGTTTGACTCCCACCACTGATATACACATCTGTTTCAGGGTTGTCCGTGCAGCACACTGATGTTTAAAATGACCTTCCCTTCTATGCTCTCCATTCTGTGATATGAGGACAAACCTGTTTTGTAGATTGGCTGGTAATGCTTTACTTTTGGCCTTGTGCATAACTACTAATGTATGTAATTTAACTAGCCCAGAATTTCAATAATCCAGAATTAATCAATAATATGTTGGTGTGTTCTCCATAGTCTGCTTTACAAATAATCCTAATAGCTCTCGGCCTGTAGGAGATACAGTGGTGTTATATTACTCTTATAGGTGTTACCCCATACTTCCACACAGTAATTAATATAAGGCAATATGAGTGCACACTACAGTACAATGTTCGCATTGCTTTGTTATCTTAATACATATTTAACTTTATTCACAATAAAAATCGTTTTAGAAATTTGTTTCCTTACGTGTGCAATATGAGAAGTGCTGCCGATATTAATTCAAATCAAATAGTTGTTGAGCGACATCACTGCTGTCAACCTCCGTGCAATGTTTCATCCAAATCAGAACCGTAGGAACTACGGCTGGTGAAGACAGACACACGGACAGGAGCGATTAGCGATACCCCCTTCGCAACACTCCGTGCGCACGGGTATAATCAAATGTGTGTGTGTGTGTGTGTGTGTGTGTGTGTGTGTGTGCGTGTGTGTGTGTGTGTGTGTGTGTGTGTGCATGTGCGTGTGCATGTGCGTGTGCATGTGTGTGTGCGTGCACATGGTGACTCCCACCTTGATGGCGTTGGTGGAGATCTGGATCTCGTGCAGCTTCCTCATGGTGCCGTCGCGGTCGATGAAGTAGGAGGAGGCCAGCTGGTGGAGGGCTTCCACATTCTGGGTGGCGTTGACCAGCTTCCTGTCCAGCTTGGTCTTGGCCATGTACATAGTCAGCGCCTCCTCTCCTGCAGAGAACACAGAAGAAGAGCTTATGGCCGCAGCTTTCTCTCTTTCCGAGTGGCTCACTGTCGATGGCTAAAGCAAAAGCAAGCGAGTTCTGGTTTCAAATAACTTTTAATAAATATATATAAAAGGAAATTAGTTACATGCAAATCTTTTAATGTCAAATGGATATTGTGAATATTTTAATTAAAGTGTGCTTCATTTAGTTTCACAAACATGTAAACAGCCTCAAAAGTGGACACATTACCTGCAAGATATTATGAATCAAGCATTTATCGTATTACTGTTTATTGGGATCTTGTGTCTGAGCTAGTTACAAACTATAGTTAATTTGTGTTAGATCTGGACTCATTTACCCTTCTGTACCAGTGTGAGTACGGAGAGGTGTATCGGGTTTATAGTTGATGGCATTACTATGAAATAGATACCGCATCCTCTTTGTGGGGCATTTGATGTGACAAGTTGTAACTTGATAATTAATTTAATCCTACCGTAGAACTCTCTATAGCTTTCAATAACAAGTAGCCATTACGACATCATTAAGTTCTATTCACATGCAGGATCATGCACATGAAAGGGTTAATGGAAAGCCTGTAGCTAGTCTATGATATCTGCGTATTCTTTTTTTCTTAGATAGTTACCATTCCTGTGAAAGATATCATTCATTTATAAAATGTCTTTATTATTATGATTTATTGCACATCATCATATGCATATCATCATCCCGCCAGTCAAATATAAAGCTGCTTAGCAACAGCCACAGTGACCTTCCTTTAAAAACTGATTTACTTAATTACATTACAAAGCACTTTTTTTTTACGACAACGCTACAATCATAATGTCAGGAGTTATTGCTTTCGCTCAATCTAAATGTCACCGTACTGAAGAAGGCATCCCACCATAACCCACTCCCCTATGCACGGGTAAAGGTCGAAGGTGTTGAGGACTTAGAAGTGAGTGGATTGCGTTCACACTGAGGCGGTGACCTTTCTGTAAGCGCTCCCGCGCCACCACCGAGGAAGAACTGCAAACACTCCGGCGCGGCAGCAGCGCTAACTCTTTCTACGCGGCAACAAACAGCAGCCCTGATGATTGGCCTGTCGTACGGTATGCTAACACTTGTTTGTTGACAGACCATTAAAGGTTGAGCAGCTCCTTATACACACATGCATCCCTCGCTCCCTCTCCCCCCTCACAGAAACACAGAAACAACAAGCAAACAAACACTCAAATCCCCAATCCCCAATCCACAATCTCACCCACAAGCACACGCACGCACGCACACACGAATGCGCACGCACACACACACACACACATACACACACACACACACACACACACACACACACACACACACACACACACACACACACACACACACACACACACACACACACACACACACACACACACACACACACACACACACACACACACACACACACACACACACACACACACACACACACACACACACACGCACACATAGCCTCCTCAAAATTTGCATTCAAAAGGGCAAACCGTAATGCCCTGGACTCATTCAAGAGCATGTCACATTATGCTCCAGCACCCTGCTCTGTGATTGGTTATTCGGCCCCCAGCGATGCAACGGGATTGGTCATTTAACTTGTGGCGGCCGCGACCAGGAGGAGGGGGGGGCAGCAGCAGCGGGGGGGAGGGGGGGGGGGGGGGGGGCGGGGGGGAGGGGGGGGGGGGCGGTGGGGGGCAATGTCTCACGCCTGGTTGGAGGGCAACCACAAAGGAGAGGGGGGGCAAGTCCCTTTTCCCTGACCCCCACCGTCATCCTCCGCACTCGCCAAACCCCCTGCCCCCTCAGGGGACGCCAGGGAAAGTGACTCACGTACCCTTGGCTTACTGCACAAGGATAATGGTTCCACATTAGCCCATGATCAGTCACTTTGCCCCCACTACAACTTATTGTACTGTAGCTTAAAGTAGGGCTCCTGAGCATAAATACGTTGCACTTACCACCCCACTCCTGCCCCAGTGAAACCATTACCTCCCGGGCTTCGAACAATGGCTGCCTTCATTCATTCTCTTTTATTGATTTGGGTTCTCTTTTATTGTCTTGCATTCTCACATGGGGCACCCCCCCCCCCCCCCCCCCCCCAAATAAATGAATGAATAAATAAATAAATAAATAAATAAAAACCTGAATTGATTTGTACAAAAGGCGTACGTGTGTTCACAATGTGTCTTTTGGCCAAATTATGACATTCACAGTTTTATGGATATACATTATTGCCAGGCAGGGGCACTTTTTATTGGCTGAAGTAATGAAATAATACAAGCTGATGGATATATAAAAGCAAAACGTGAGGGGGAAGGTATTGATTTACCTGTATATCATTAATGCTGTCTGTCGAGGGCTTGGAGCGTGCGTGTGAGTCTGTGTGTATCTGCCTAGTGCTGTGTGTGTGTGTGTGTGTGTGTGTGTGTGTGTGTGTGTGTGTGTGTGTGTGTGTGTGTGTGTGTGTGTGTGTGTGTGTGTGTGTGTGTGTGTGTGTGTGTGTGTGTGTGTGTGTGTGTGTGTGTGTGTGTGTGTGTGTGTGTGTGTGTGTGTGTGTGTGTGTGTGTGTGTGTGTGTGTGTGTGTGTGTGTGTGTACGCGTGTGTATGTGTGTGCAGCGGTGGTTGCAAGCAGAGGGTTGAGAGTGCAAGTGCGGCTTTAATGCGATGTGATGGCAGTGGGAGCTCCAATGTGTTGCTAATGGTAGCACTGTGGGATGGCTTATAGAACACATTACACCTCCCTGCCTTAAAGGTGGAAGAATGCTGGAAGATTTATTACCAAGGGCCTTCCTCAGGAGGGAGGAGAAAAAAACCTGCCTCATTTCACTTAAACCTGAACACAAACATAGACGTTCAACAATCAACAGCATTGACATCAAATTATCAGATGACATCGCCTGTGGTGGAAGAGGTGCACAATTCCTTATTTAACATCTTCCCCAGAGTCAGACGAGAAGATTATATCAGTTTCATCTCGGTGTGGCCAGTAGCCCCAGAGGGAGGTCCAGGCGCATCCATCCCATGCATCCATACTAGTAGGTATTGCAAACATCTTTTGTGGGCGAAATTGTATCGATCGAACAACATTTTTAATATGGTTAAAGAACATGGCTATGAATTGTATGAAGTATTGTATTTAAACCCCTGACTGTCTGGTTACTGTGTTGTAATCTTTAATAATGTAATTCAACCTCCAACAACAAAGCAAAAGTCACCATTTCTGATACAACATAGTCTTAAATGTTGACACAATATAAACCAGAATATATTAAGTGTTTATAATAATATTCTGAGTTATAATATGTCCCCTGAATTTCCCCACAGGGATCAATAAAGGAATATCTTATCTTATATATAAACACTTTCATATATTCTGGTTAAATAATTAATAATATGACTCGGGGACACCACTGTTCATTTTAAATACATAACAGATGAACAGTCAACTCGTTATGTAAGGCTCATCATCACATAGTGAGTATGTGACCCTGAAGTATGTGACTCATTACTTCATATGACCAGACAGAAACGGATGCACGCAATACAGGATATGAAGTTAGGGTGATAGTAGAAATAGAATACATTGAAAATAATCACGTGATGAAGGTTATTACTTTTAGAATACTAAAAACCATCAATATACTACGGTACTTATGAGCTTAGCTCAGGTAAGCTGACAGGTTAGGCTATACTTGCACATATACAGACTGCATTTGAATTCAGTAGATAATTGGTATTGAAATACTCTAATCTAACTTATTTGAGCCTAATTAATTTGCATCGATTCCCAATATGTCACAAATTACCATACCCACAGTACTTTTTTGAACAGGGTTGATGGGGGCAACGAGGAAGAAAAGTGGCTTGATGACAGGTGGAGATTCACTTTGATTCAGACAGGAAAGGTTATTGGCGACGAGTGGTTTAGTTCTGTGCAGTTGGAGTTGCAGCGCTGCTACTGTGGATCCTCAGTGATATCATCTCTCCATGGCTCACGCTCGCGTACAGTTTCTTGGCCAGGGTGCTGGAGATAAGACGAAGGCTCACAGCGCTACTGCAGCAATGCTGAAGCCAATGGACTCTGTTGTCCTTCAGTAAGCAAAAACACACAGTTGCACACATGTGCTGAAAACAGGAGCTCTATTGAAGTCCGTAATTCTCTCTGAGCGAGGTCGATTCCATGAGGAGCATCTTCCTAACTGGAGGACAAGATATTTTCCAAATTTCCTTCGTTATCTTGAAGAGGCAGATTTGAATCAGCCGTCGGCGAATTGATGAGGCATGTCATCTCCCGAAAATCAGATTTTTTTTTATTACATTTACATTTGACTAGGGCTGACCCCTATTAGTCGATTAGTCGATTAATCGGCCGAAAGGAGCCGTAGTCGACTGGCCAACCTCTTAGTTGAATATATATAAAAAAAAAAATGTAAAAGAATTAATAATTTTAATTTTAAATTTTTTTTTGTATCATTCTTTCCAAAAGAAAAGAGGCCTAAAAGCATGGCTAACGCTAATGGCACGCATACCAGAGGCTAACTGCCTACGAAAACAGGCACAGAGGTACTGAAAGAGGATTTCACCCATTTAATGAACACACTAGACTAGACAAATATCAAGATGTGTAACGCTTCCTCCGGTCCTGCGGGACCGGACGGCAACCCTCCTCCCGGTTCGGCTAGATCAGGTGTCGTATCGTCTCAACTCCCCTTCCATACACCCCTTCATAATACAACATGGCCAACCGGTGGGCTGATGCAGATCTGGCATCAGCTCACTCACCTGATTACTATTATTTACTGCCATTTATGTTTATTATGTTTATTGTCTGTGTTGTCGTTGTTGTCTCCACTTTGTTAGACTTGTGTTCCCCTGTCTGTGTTTTGTAAATATGTTTTAGTCTTGTTGTTCAATTGTTATTGTTTTTCCCAGTGTGCTCTGTGTTCTGTTGTTTCTGTCTACCACACCTGTGTCCTGTTTGTAATTACCCTCTGTCTCTAATTAGTGTTTGTATATTAGGTGTTGTGGACAAGCAGACACTTGCTGGTTCATTGTTTAATTGTTACCGTTGTTGTCAGTCGTGTTTGTTGTTTTGAAGTAAAAGCCTTATTATTCACCACTACGCCGTCTCCTGTATCCTGTTTATCTCTCCGTTCTACACTGCAAACTGAGTTCCACCACATCATGCCAGCAAAGCGGCACCATCGTAACAAAGATGTATCCATCAGTGGACCAATTGCATGCTTTTGCAGAGGACAAGAAGCCTTCAGTCGACTCCTTCAGACATTAAGCACCCCCCACAGCCCAAATGGAATGATAAACCAATAGTCGACTAACGGCAAATTTTTGCCAATCATAGTCGACCATCCAAATCCTTAGTCGGGGACAGCCCTACATTTTACATTTAGTCATTTAGCTGACACTTTTATCCAAAGCAACTTACAAGTTCTGTACGACAAGTCATCAGGAAGGGCACAACTCTATCAGCTGAGTAACAATGTTCATCAAAGTGTGAGTGCTACAGTGTAGGTTAGTTTATTAGGACAAGTGCATGACAGTAAGGTTAGTTATATATAAAACAAACAAAAGTTTAATTCAGATAATGGTTATTATTGGCAATCGTTTTTTGCCACTGTCCTTTAGGTGTCATTTAACTTCCCATCCCACATAATTAGTTATGCATAACCTTCTTTGTGTGGGCTGGCCTAGATCTTTAAGATATCAGACATCACTTAAATCAGACTCAAACTCTTATTCTGGTTATAAAATCTGTTCAGAGCATCAGAGGTTAAAACAGTTTGCGGCATATTTTCATTATTTGTCATTATCAATTTGTCATAAAAACGTCTTTCTGTGTGATAGAGTTGTTGCATGTGTGTGTCTCTCAGCATGGGCCATACATTTAATCAACATTCCAATGCTCTTTCATCTCGAGAGCAGAGTGGTTTCAGAGTTTCAGAGTTCTGGTCAATATCACAAAATGGCCGCCTTATGCTGAATTTAATCTTGCTGGACTGTGAGTTCTCTACATGGTTTAATAGAGTTTTTTGTTTGTTTTTGAGATCATCAGGCTTCTGCCAGCACAATATTGATGTAATTAAGAGATTCACTGGAAAAATTATAAAATAAAATAAATGTTTTAAATGCATAATTATGTTTAGTAGTAGGCGGCGCTAAAGCTCGGGACAGGTTTTTTCAGTAAAGAAAATAAATTATGGAATAACAAGAGACTGGTGGCGAAGGGTTGATCATCGCCAAGACGTTCTGATGGCAGGTGGTCAACAAGTTTTGAAAATGTGAAAAATACTGTCAGAAAACGATTATCGCAGCTTTAAAAAACAAACACCTCCCGGTCCTATAAGATTGTGACAACAAAAACATCCTCACACAAGAAAAGCCCCATCTCCTGCTCGCTCAGGTAAGGCAGCATTTCATCAGAAGTGCTCTCCAGCCATACGGAGCAGAGCATCATCCTGTTACATTCTTCCCTTATCGTTTTAGATGTAACAGCCGGGTGGGGGGGGGGGGGGGGGCCTGCGGGGCCCAGGCTTTTCCGTACACTCCTGGTTCCACCCGGGTTTATCGGTTCATATAATGGTGTTCTTTAATGGGCAGGCGGTGAGATTGGGATGACAGACCACCGCGCAGTAACTCTCATGAAAAAATGCCCTCAAGGTTGAAGATGAGCTGGTGACACTTAGTGTTGGATAGGAGAATGAGGAAGAGGAGGGGGTGGGTAGGGGGGTGTAGAGATAGAGGGGGTAAAGACAGAGAGAGAGAGAGACAGAGAGCGGGGAGAGATACAGAGAGGGGTGGCAGAGAGGGGGGAGAGAGACAGAGATGGGGGGAGACAGGGGGGAGGGAGGCAGAGAGCAGGGAGAGAGATAGAGATGGGGGGGAGACAGGGGGGAGAGAGACAGAGGTGGGGGAGAGAGACAGAGAGAGGATAGAGAGATAGAGATGGGGGGAGACAGGGGGGAGAGAGGCAGAGAGCAGGGAGAGAGACATAGAAGGGGGAGAGAGATACATAGAGGGGATAGAGAGACAGAGGTGGGGGAGAGAGACAGAGAGGGGGGGAGATACAGATATGGGGGGATAGAGATAGAGAGGAGAGAGGCAGAGCGGGGAGAGAGACAGAGAGGGGGGATATAGGCAGAGAGGGGGGAGAGCGGCAGACACTTTACCAAAAGGTAAAGGAGGAACAGTGACCAGAGAGAGAACGAAAGAGTGTGGGAGAGAGAGAGAGAAAGAGAGAGAGAGAGGAAAAGGAGGGGGGTAGAGAGAGTGATAGAGGTAGGGAGAGAGAGAGATATAGAGAGGGAGAGAGATGGGGGGGTGGAGAGAGAGGGTATATAAGTAAGGGATAATGTATGGATAATGTTTTGCGACGAGGTCATTGTCGCAAAATAATTGACCGACATGGCGTTCTGGACAATGACAGAGTATAGCTATACATTATCCCGCTTATTAGAGGGCTAACTTACAAACAATATACGTAATTCATTTTACACCATCGACAAGACGAGATCAAATGCAGACACAGTTGTTCTGTTGCTCCTCTGTCATCGCCGGCAGGTGTGTGGACTTGATGTAGTGCAGCTGTGCATAATGGTAAAGCTTAGCTTTCGTGACTGCAATCAAAATGCTTGATTGTGATTGGTCAATAGCGCTCTGTTGCCCCTAACAGCGGTCATTATTGCGCGTTGCCCGTAGCAGCGGTGAATTATCAAGAAATAATTGACCGCTGTTAGGGGCAAACGAGCGCTATTGACCAATCACAATCAAGCATTTTGGCGAATGTTAAAACGCCATAATAAAGAGAGATAGAGAGAAGGAGAAAGAGGGGGGGGGGGTAGAGATAGAGAGGAGGGGTAGTGGGAGACTAATAATTTCTGTGGATCATGATTTTCTCATCTATCATCCACTTTTAATCACCTGCTCATCTATGGCAGCGGTGAATCATTCTCCTTAGGCCTGGTTGCCTTATTTATATTTTACCCCCTCATGCAATATTTCACCACAATATCACATTTCCGCTTTTCCATAATTAGTGTCTTAGAGGGTGAATCACCTTGCAGTCTGGTGTATATGTGATATTGGAACTCTAAACCCCTCCCTGCCCATGATATTCCTCCCCGCGACTTATCTGAATTATTAAAGCCAACTGTTTGACATTCAGGTGAACTTGTAAATTTGCAAAAAAAAGAAGAAAAAAAAGAGGGGAGGGGGGTGATAGAGAGACTGCTGTCTGGGTTCTCTCTCCTGTTTAATGCTTAAGGCCCCAGTGCCTCTGGTTTGATATATTAATGTTGAAGTGGTGAAAGTCTATTTAAAATTAGTTATGTCGTTATTGGACCAAAAAAAAAGAAAAGACACTCAGCACCAGAGCTGGTGCCCTGGACACAGAATAAACCTAAAAAATAAGATTACCGTAGGAAGTCTTATTGAAAGTCGTATAGTCTTATAGGACATGCCGTGCATGTTCACATTGCTGGTTCCCGGCTGTATACAGTATGTACCGCTAGGCTTTGTTTGCTTCATTTCAGAGCCGGGGAAATTAACATAGACTGAAATTAACCTTTGATCTCCTGGGCGATGGTACAAACGTAATAAAATGTTACTTTCCTAAACATAAAATCTGGGCCACTTATTTGTCAAACACCTAAAGTTGTTGAAATAGTCCAACGTCTAACATTTTCAACCGTTTTTCTGTTTACTGGGTGTTGATGAATTGAATGCGACTTGGAGTGAAAATAACACATTTATCGTTCTAATCAAGCTGTCAGCCCCCATTAGGGATTTGACATATAAGTGGCTCAGATTTTTTGTTTAGGTAATATTAAATGCTTCTGAGTAAGTAAATTGAATTATGTGACGTATACCATTGCCTGGGAGATCTAAAATGTATTTCTGTCTATGCTTATTTGGGAACCAGCAAATGTCCACAAATCATATACTTAAATTTTAGAGGCCAAATGAGACAATATTGAGAACTCAATGGCTTCTCAGATGATTCTCAAATGGTCTCAAAACAAGGAACGTCGTTGCTCCTTAGGGCCCTTTAGATAACATCTGCACGGCTACGAGCGTAAAATAAACCGTCAAACACTTTTTATTTCGTAAGCTGACATTAACCGAGAATGAAAGTGCAGCGGCAAGCGAGTGGAAGCAGCCTTACCTCCCAGGGTGGCAGAGATGAGGATGTGGGTGCCATACTTCTTGATGATGGTGTCGATGAACTGCTGCGTGGAGGGTCTGCGGCCGAGCAGGCGGACGCTCCGCTGGAACTCCGGCATGAGAGGCACGGGGTTCCGGATCAGGTCCCTCCGCTCGATGGCCGTGTTCCTCACCTTCCAACGCGCAAACTCCCTGCAGGGAAAACGCAGAGAGAGAGAGGAAACCGTTCATATACTGTATACACAACGGATAGCTGTCCACAGTGAGGCTATTGAAGGTTATGTCCATTGAAAACCCAGAATCCACTACTTTTATTTATTTATTTATTTTCTTAGTGCAATGGCTTGCCATATTTAAAGAAAATTATATTAAAGGTGCTATAGATAAGATGCAGCCACTAGATGTCGCACTAGAGCATCAGCATGTCATGTATCAAACCCAGGTGCATTCCATGTGGGGAAATGGGAAGTCGAGGGGATACATGCACGCAGCATTCATTTAGGACCCGCCAATATTTTGTAAATGATAAATTCATTAATCAATAATTTGTTTGGGTATTCGGCACCTTTCTAAGAGCTCTGTGGATGTATTCTTTTTTTTTATGATTACTCTACATAAAAAAACGTATATAGCACCTTTAATAATAAATCTAGTACATTTAATTATGCACAATTCACAGAGAGAGAGAGAGAGAGAGAGAGAGAGAGAGAGAGATAGAGAGAGAGATAGAGAGAGAGAGAGAGAGAGAGAGAGAGAGAGAGATTGAATAGATACTGTGAATAGCAAGACAGACAGAAACTGTAAATTCAGTCAGTTCACAATGATTCTACACTATAGCAATTGTCTCAGATAATGAAATAAAATAGTCTAAGGAGCTGATTACTATAAAACAAATATAGCAAACGTGGATCTAAAATATCACAATTCACAGCGAGAGAGAGGGAGAGTGAGAGAGAGAGAGAGAGAGAGAGAGAGAGAGAGAGAGAGAGAGAGAGAGAGAGAGAGAGAGAGAGAGAGAGAGAGAGAGAGTACTCTCTCATAATGACATTTAGACATTTAGGAAACTTTAGATTCCATACTTCGTGACTGCTTGATCAACACGACCGACTGTGAAATTAAAATGAAAATCAAGTGAATAAGTCTGCGGTCATTTAAATAGCTCAGGGCACATTTGTGTTTCGTGAAGCACACATTCTACCCCGTGCACAGGGACCGCCTTGTTTGACTTGACAAAAGTGACACTTCACATTGTAAAAAGTCAAAAAAAAACGTATTAAAGTATTTATGTGATAACGTTTGCCTTGGAGGCCAACCTGACGTGCACTTCTACGAGCCATCGGATCCACCGAGATCCAACATCGACGTGATCTCAATCACTCTGGGGATGAGGGGTGAAAAAAAACTTGAACTATGAAATCAATTAGCGTGCGCCCCGAGGAGGAGAGTGCCAGCCGACATTATCCTCAGCCCCTTCTAAAAGCTCAGACGACGACAGTGTGTTATCCGGAACCCCCCTAATCAGGGGCTAATGCCAAGCGTAGCCGTAGGGGGCTATCTCTGTGGGATGCATGCGACTGTGTTTTGCTACTAACTAGTAAGCGAGCAGCCATCAAACACTCCTAGCCAACTCCTAGCTACATGTTCAATCAGGCTCCAGCTCCGATGGCGTCACGTCACGACCCGTTCCAAATCGGGGAGTTATACACCTGTTGTTCCTGTTTATGTCCACAGAGATTGGATCGCCTATGAAAATGCATCAAAGGTTGCTGTGATACTGTGAGAACTCCCACGCTGAGTAATAGCCACCGCGAGGGTATGCAGCTTAAAAAGAGAGATGAAATACTTTTAAATTAATAATAATAATAATAATAATAATAATAATAATAATAATAATAATAATAATAATAATAATAATAATAATAATAATAATAATAATAATAATAATAATAATAATAATAATAATAATAATAATAATAATAATAATAATTATTATTATTATTATTATTATTATTATAATTATAATAATAATAATAATAATAATAATAATAATAATAATACAAATAATAATAATGCAAATTATTTTGTCCAAGCCAGTCAGTTTGACAATGGACCAGGCCTTGCATAATGTGATGGAGCCGTATGTGTTTTGAGCAGTCGGGCGACTCAGTCTGGCTCAGTCAGGGGTACTCTTTGAAATACAAATATCCCTGGGCAAAACCTCCTTATATATATATATAGGCCTATTTTTATAATAATAAAAATAAAGCCTCCAGCAGAGAAACTGAGACACGGTTCACAAGGATGTTTAGAGTGACATAATCACTGTGATGACAATGGAACAATGGGAGGGAGTCAACAACAACAGTGCTAGAATGAAATGTCAACCCGGCATGGATAAAAAGCAGTGGGGGGGGGGTGTTGGGTGGCGGACCGGTTGGGGGGGTAGGCCGGTAGGTTTCTTTTGCACAATTAAATTCGCCCAGCATGTGGCTTGTGCTTGCGGGCCGTGTTGCCTGGGCGTTTCCCGTTCACACCCTCTCAGTGAGACCGGTTTGTTAAATATCAGTCAACACATTTTCAGTCTGTGGAGGGGGGTTTATATACTACATTACTTTGTGCCAGTGCCAGGCGCTTTAATTTAACTGGAAGGCCGGGATCTTGAATATCATACGCCATTACAAGTTATAGTCTTTGCCACACAATGCCACAGCGTTGTAGTCTGAGTGCGCCACATACTGATATTGTAGTCAGCCACGTAGTCAGGCACTCGCTCAGTTAGCAAGACCTCACTAAAGGCATCGTTCACTTCTCACCAGTGATGGGAATAACGGCGCAATAAGTAACAGCGTTAGTTTTTTCAGTAACGAGTAATCTAACGGATTACTCTTCCAATCTCAATAACGCTGTTACCGTTACTGCAAATAAATCCGGCACGTTACTATGAATTAACCTGTTTCTTTCATCAGACAGATATCTGCGCTGAGAGGCAATATGTTCTTCCTTGTTTAGTGGGCAGTGCGCGAGTCAAGCGGATACATGCTGACGATTGGCTGAGGCTGAGTAAAATGTCATGGTAAGCCAATCAGAGGTAGAGGTGGGTGGGTCTAACGCATCCAGAGTCTGAGCCACAACACAAGCGATTCAGTCAGCGTGATACCGCGGGTCCGTGTAGTGTACGGTTTGAGCCCAAATAATCCAAAACGAATCCAACGGAACAACATAATAAGCGAGCAGTCACTCTTGTTGTGTTGCAGCGCAGGGCAGTAGTGGCTCTACTGCTGACAGGCTCAACCATAGATATATAGTTCTATATATATCTATGGGCTCAACATAGTGCTGCACTTCCTGGTTTAATAGCACAGTCTGGTGCGCAGAGATATATATCTGTATGTCATGCATGTCTTAAATGTCATGATTAGATTAGTTTAGAATGATTCGATTAGATTCTTATATCTGTATGTTGTGTATGTCATGAATTGAAAATGGGGGACCCTGATGTAAACAAGACGAAAGTTTTTCTCTGATCTGCATCCCCTTAACAATTGTGTGTATTGAGCAGTAGTGCTGTACCCATTCTGCAATCTGTTAATTAAAATGTTCAATCAATCAGTATATATTTGTTATTTATTTTTGGTATAGTGCTTAACAAGCATAATTTAATGTTGCCCAGTTGTGGCCTGTTGAGGGGCAATACATATCAAAAGTTCCAAAACATCTATTGTATTTGTATGATCAACTATATAAACATACTAGTAATTATAATATCTACATACATGGCATTTGATTGGAGGCTAGTCTCACTTTGTCCCACAGCAACATTAAAATAGTTTAGATTTGTGTATGTTGTTTATGTAAAAAAAAAATTAAAGTAACGCAATAGTTACTTTCTGAAGTAACTAGTTACTTTTATAATTTGTAACTGAGTAAGTAATTTAGTAACCTTTTGGAAGAAGTAACTGCAACTAGTTACTTTTTAAAAGTAACTTGCCCAACACTGCTTCTCACACGTTATTTGTCCATTTCTTGATGTTATGAGAAGTATCTGGCGATGAGGATTGAACCTGTGCAGCGAGGGGAAATTCCGCTGAGAGAAAAATAATAATACGAAGAGGAAAGCACAGAGTGAGTTGCTAAGCTAACAACGACACAGGCTAATTTCTGGACTAATGTTACCATGCTGCTCGCAGGCAATGTTGCAGATCTTTCCTTTTGACAATGAAAGTAATCCCAGTTCTACCGGACCACGATGGACAAAATGGGTACAAAGGTTTGAAAGTGCTATGAACATTACCGCAGATGCTAGGCTAAAAGCATTGCTTCGCTAAACTGACTTATGGACCACGAGAGAACTCTTGAACTGTCTGAAATGCAGGCATAGAACAGGGTGCAGTACAGATAATGCAGTACATCAGAAGGTTCAAAACAAGCCACCAGCTGAAGATGTACGCTCCAATGAGATTTAGACCAAAAACTGGTGTCGGAAATGAGGAGGCATATACGTGTAACCGGTCTCGTATTGCTCTGCATTGTGTTTCAAATTCCGATTCGACCTGTTAAGGGATTGCCCTGAGTGGGAGTTGAACGCCCGCACCGGGGCCGACATCACAAACCGCTGCGCCAAGAAAGGATATCCCCTCTAAGCGCTCAGTTTGGATGCCTCTGGGGAGTGAGTTTACTTGCAGTACCGCTTAACATCCACAGCCACTGAACTACTTTTACCACGTGACTGTGGATAGACTGCGGTACCTCTGTTACACTCACCCCCCTAAACTCACTCCACCCAGGGCATCCGGGTCACAGCACCACTGTAACCGGTCTCGTATTGCTCTGCGTTGTGTTTCAAATTCTGATTCGACCCCTGTTAAGGGATTGCCCTGAGTGGGAGTTGAACCCCGGTCGCCCGCACCGGCATCACAAACCGCTGTGCCAAGAAAGGATATCCCCTCTAAGCGCTCAGTTTGGATGCCTCTGGGAGTGAGTTTACTTGCAGTACCGCTTAACATCCACAGCCACCGAACTACTTGTACCACGTGACTGTGGATAGACTGCGGTACCTCTGTTACATACGCAGAAGACGGCACACAATGCAGAGCATGTGGTCAAGACAATGCCGTTCAAAACACACATAAACAGAAAAGCAACATTTAACAAACTCAAACTAACTAGAGTCACATGTGATGGAAATCTACCCCTTCAAAAATCCTTCTGCCCATTGTCAGACAATTCAAATGAAATGCAGGAAAAGGAAAGAAAACTACGCTATGACACATTGGCAGAGCTACTGTAGGACCGATTAAGATAGATCCCCCACACCAACCAGCAGGACAGTTGCAGACAAACCTGTCGCCAGCTACCCAGGGCTGTCTGATGGAATCTGTAAGCTGAAAGACTTTATATTCATACCAATCTCAATCTCCACCACACATGCCAACCTCACAGATGTGTGCCGTTCCACATTATGGCAAAAGAAAGTGGATGATGAAGCTGGAAGCAGATGACATAATTGAGACAGTGTCAGGTCCTATGCCATGGGTCTCTCCCATCGTCACAGCCGCCAAACCAAAAGACAAAGACAAAGTGAGAATCTGCATTGACACGTGCCAAGCAAGCCCTGCTATTGAATGTGAACATCACATGACACCCACCATGGATGCTGTTATTCATGAACTGAATGGAGCCACTGTGTTCTAAGCTGGATCCAACAGCAGGACAACACCAGCTAGAGCTCCACACTGTCACTGACAAAAGGTATATAACCACATTCACCACCGCCTTGGGTTGAGACGATATAAACCCCTAAACTTCAGCATCTCATCAGTTGCCAAGGTGTTTCAGAACTGTGGTGATGAGGACCTTTAAGAAAGTGAATATCAGGAAGGTAGCAGGACCGGACGGTATCCCCGGCCGTGTCCTAAAAGTCTGTGCCGGCCAACTGGCCCCGGTATTCACTAGGGATGCACCGATATGAAAATTGCCACCGATACCGATTGTTCAACTAACTCAATCAGCCGATACCGATATTTGTGGCAAAAAAAATTATACTTTTTTTTTTATATATATAATTTTTTTTTGTGTGAAACTATTGTATATTTGTATGTCTCTAAATGTTTTGATGAATTAAAAATGGAGGACCCTTATGTAAAAAAGCCAAAAGTCTTTTGCTGGTCTTCATCCTCCAGTCCACTGAGCTGTACTGTATTGTACCCATTCTGCAATCTGTTAATAAAGTTTTCAATCAATCAATCAGACAAATGTATAGAAAAGCTTTTATTATAACCATATAACAAAAAATTATATTATTGTTTATGCAAATGTTTTAGCCCTATGCTTGACTATTATTTTAGGCATGGCAACAAATAAAATAATAATAATAAAATGAATAAATAAAATATTAAATAAATAAATAGGCTACACGTCTCTCTTTTTGTGTTACAAATTGTGCTCACCGATATGAACATAGGCCTCTTTCCTTACTTAAAAAAAGGAAACATCAATAAATATGTTTATAGTATTAATTCCACCATGCCATGTGTGTTTTTATTTTATAATGCTCAGAGTCATGATTATTGCTGAAGTTTGAGTCATACAATACTCACTGGCTTTCATAACAGACTAACTTGTCTTGCTCAAGACTTGTTTATTAGTTTTAATAAGAGAGCACTATCTCTCTCAACCAAAGCAATGCAGGTAACGTTAGATGGCAACCGAACAATTTTGATTGACAGTCGATTCTGCCAATTACGTCACACGGCTTGCACCCGCCTCTGCTGTTCTTACCACCAATCGGCAAGCGCTTATTCGTTTTTTTACTTCCGGGAAGTCCGCCATTGATTTTCAATAGAGATCAACAACAAAGCTAATAACGCTAGCTCCCCGCGGCCCACGAGTAGACTACCAGCGCTCCACAGGAGTACTAAACGAGGCATAATGATTTTACTGCAACAAATGTTATAATAAAAGCTTTTCTATACATTTGTCTGATTGAAAACTTTATTAACAGATTGCAGAATGGGTACAATTCAGTATGGGCTCTCTGAGCAAAGGAAGGAAGTGAGTAATGCTTGCTATGGTCGGGTAAATACGCTGATGTTATTGAACGTGTAACTATATAACGTTAATGCCACAAAACGAATGCCTTTGTTAATCATAAGTAGTAACTTTGATGCAGTAGCTTGTGTGGGCAGGTCGCTTGACTGAAACTTTTTTCAGAGTTTGAACGTGTGGACCAGATTGACGCGACACAAATTGACAGATATTTATCGGCCACTGCCATCGGCACATTCGAGCTTATCGGCCGACAGGCCAATGGCAGTCAACAAGGCACTTATCGGCCGATACCGATACCCGACCGATATATCGGTGCACCCCTAGTATTCACTGACATATTTAACCTGTCCTTAGAACAGGCTGTCATCCCCACCTGTCTGAAGAAGTCCACCATTATCCCTGTACCCAAAAAATCTACGCCTGCTTGCCTCAACGACTACCGCCCTGTAGCTCTCACCTCCATAGCCATGAAGTGCTTTGAGAAGCTAGTGAAGGGCTACATCTGTTCCTCCCTCCCCATCAACCTGGACCCCCTGAAATTTGCATATCGCCCCAACAGGTCCACGGAGGACGCCATAGCCCATGTGCTGCACACAGCAGCATCACACCTGGACAAGAGGCAGGGAAACTATGTGAGAATGCTGTTCATTGACTACAGCTCAGCATTCAATACCATAGTCCCCTCCAAACTCATAGCCAAGCTCAGGGACCTGGGCTTGAACTATGACCTCTGCCAGTGGGTCTTGGACTTCCTGACGGGTAGACCCCAGGTGGTGAGAGCACACAACTGCACCTCCTCATCCATCACGCTCAACATAGGGGCCCCCCAGGGCTGTGTTCTGAGTCCCCTCCTCTACTCGCTGTACACACACGACTGTGTGGCACAGTGGAACAACAACATAATCATCAAATTTGCTGACGAGACAGTAGTGGTGGGCCTGATCTCTGCCAACGACAAGAGGGCCTACCTGGAAGAGGTAAAGAATCTGTCACAGTGGTGTCAGGAGAACTGCCTCTCCCTGAACGTCAGCAAAACAAAATAGATGATTGTGGACTTTAGGAGGTCGGGGGTCAGGGACTACAGCCCCCTCAGCATCGATGGGGCACCGGTGGAGAGAGTGAACAGTTTCAAGTACCTCGGAGTCCACATATCCGAGGACTTGACATGGACCACACACATTGACAGTGTTGTGAAGTAGGCACGGCAACGCCTCTACTTCCTCAGGCGCCTAAGGAAGTTCCAAGTCAGTCAGAAGATCCTTAAGAACTTCTACCCATGCACAATAGAGAGCATCCTGACTGGCAATATCACCTCCTGGTTTGGGAACAGCACCGCACAAGACCGTAGCAGACTACAGAGAGTGGCCCGTTCAGCCGAACACACAATTGGAGGGGGGCTTCCCACTCTCCAAGACATTTACAACAAGCGGTGCATGGGTAAGGCTAAGAGAATAATCAAAGATTCCAGCCACCCAAACAACTGCCTCTTTGAACTGCTGCGGTCAGGCAAGCGATACCGGAGTATCATGGCAAGCACAGAGAGACTAAGAAGAAACTTCTATCCTCAGGCCATCAGAATGCTAAATGACAATAACACTATGTAACAACCATCAAATGCACTCACATCACACACATCCACATGCACACACTCACTTTAAACAAACAACTCACTGCAGCACCCACTTTACCCACTTTAGAACACCTAAACACTTTATATTTATATTTATTGGCAAATAATTTGCACTACAACCCATACCTCATTACACCTTACTGTAAATTGTACCTAAATTGTACCTCATCCCATTTCTGCATTGTACTCTATAGTATATTGTATTGTAACTCAGTTACTTTTCTACTCTGCATTGTACATTGTATCATCATCATTAGGTGGCTTCTTCGTTCCGAAGGTTGCCTATCACTCTCCAACCCATTCTGTCCCCACTTCTTCTCTCCAACTCTGTGACTCCGCCTCTCACTCCGCTCCAATCACAGACGTCGTCTACCCAGCCTTCTTGGTCTTCCACTTCCTCTCTTTCCATCCACCTTCCCCATCACCACCTTCTTGAACATCTCCCCGCTGGATCCTCTCAGAACATGCCCGCACAACTCCATCTTTCTCTTTTTCTTTTTCTTATATATGTATATATATATTGAACACTTTTGTCTATGTACTTGACTTCTATTTTATACTCACTATACTTATTTTATACTTATCTATTTGTATCTAGCACAATCTCTGGAGCAAAACAGAAAGAAGCATTTTATATAAAAGTATTCTGTACTTCTGTATAACAACTAATAAAGAAACTTGAACTTGAAACTTGAACTTGAACAATCTGCCAGACTCACCAAGTCACCTTCACAGAGGAGTGAAAGATCTAAGTGATAACATCATCATCTATGGTGTGTCCCAGTCCCCAAAACATCAACCTCAGAGCAGTGTTTCAGAGGCTCAAACAGAGCGGCCTCACAAAGAAATGTCCAGGCTCAAATTCTTTGGATTCATCTTTTCTGCCGACAGCCTCTCAGCAGAACCCCAAAAAGATAACAGCTGTACCACAGACCAGCAACCCGAAATACGCAGGTGAAATCAGAAGTCTACTTGGGATGGCTAATTCCTGCTCTCCATTAATCAAAGACTCAACCTCCATCTCTGCCCCACTGTGGACGCTCACATGGAAAGACACACCATGGGAGTGGGGTTCAGAACAAGCAGCAGCACTGATAGTCTGACCAGTGATACCACCATGTCTTACTTTGATCCACGTGATGAATCAGAGCTGATCATCGATGTCTGTAGGACTTGGTGCCCAAAAAGAGAAAAGGAGAAAGTCATAGCAAATGCAGGCCGTTCTCTTAGTGGTGTGGAAAAGCACTACTCACAGACAGCGGGAAGCAGTGGCCACCGCATGGAGCTGTGAGCATTTCCACCTATACATCTACGGACATCCATTCGCACTGGTGACTGTTCACAAGGCTCTCATTTGGAACAATCCCAGATCAAAATCACCTGCTAGAATTAAGAGACAGGAACCAAGGCATCAACCATACGACTTCAGAGGGGAGTACAGAAAAGGAACTGACAACCCATTAGACTGCATGCCCCTGTCATCCCATACCCGTACAGACAGGTGAGAGTACACATGCAGCAAAAGCAGCAGAGGAATATGTCAACTTCATGACATGTCTCTCTACACCCAAAGCAATGACTCTCACAGAGATTACAGAGGAAAGAGAGTCTGTCTACTACTACTACTATAAACTACTACTATCCTACAAAAGGTTGGTGCACATATCAGACACAATACATGAGGCCTAACAAAATTAATAGTTGGTTTCAGGTTGGTTGTCAGTTTGGCCATGGGTAGGTAGGGAATTTATTTAATTTTTTTTTTATTTGATTCTTTCCCACGGCAACTATGGATAGGAAATTTCTTTATTTAATTAAAATGTTCACAACAACATGTATGCATATGTACTCTGCCAGCATGTTTAATATCCATAATACTAAATGTTTGACTAAGATTTCTATGAAACTGTATTCTTAAAAAAGAAAAAAGAAAGAAAATCGTTTTTTCTTTTTTTTTTTATATATAATTTTTTTTTAAAACTCATAAAATATATTGGGTCGCACCTAAATCGGCAGGGTCGGTCGGCAACCTGAAACCAACTATTAATTTTGTTAGGCCTGACACAAAACTGAAGCAGTTCAAACAAGTCTGCGGTGAACTAACAGTGTCACCAACCAATGACATCATAATAAGAAGATGATTGTGGACTTCAGGAGGTCGGGGGTCAAGGACTACAGCCCCCTCAGCATCGACGGGGCACCGGTTGAGAGAGTCAACAGCTTTAAGTCAACGCACAATTGGAGGGGGGCTCCCCACCCTCCAGAACATTTACAACAAGCGTTGCAAGGGCAAGGCTAAGAGAATCATTAAAGACTCCAGTCACCCGAACAACTGCCTCTTTGAACTGCTGCGGTCAGGCAAGCGATACCGGAGTCTCAAGGCGAGCACAGAAAGACTCAGAAGAAGCTTCTATCCCCAGGCCATCAGACTGCTAAACGAACAATGAACACTACACAACAACAACCACCAAACGCACATAGCACACACATCCACACGCACACACTCACTTTAAACAGACACACTGTAGCACCCACTCCACACACTTTATAGCACACACCCACTTTAAACAAACACACTGTAGCACCCACTCCCCACACTTTATATTTATTGATGAAGGATTGCACTACAACTCGTACACCTTACTGTAAATTGTACCTAAATTGTACCTCATCCCATTTCTGCTTTGCACTATATAGTACTGTACATTAGTACACTGCATAGTATTGTATATTATATGGTAACTCAGAACATTGTACATATGTCTATACCGAACACTGTGACCTCATTTTCTTCTTCTAAATTACATGCTATACTATGTTATTTGATACTATCTTGTCTAGCACAGTCTCTGGAGCGTAACAGTAAGAAGCATTTTGTATGAAAGTATTCTGTACTTCTGTATGACAACTATTAAAGAAACTTGAAACTTGAGAAACACAAGAAGCATCATCCTCACAGCCCTACAGAACAGAGTCCTACAGCTTGTCCACGAGGGACACCAGGGCATTGCTAAGACAGAAATAATTCTCAGGACCAAAGTTTGGACCTGGATCAGCAAGTAGAAGCTACAGTCAAAACACTGTATAGCATGCCAGGTGAACACACCAGTAACACACCCAGAACCACTGCAAATGTCTCAGTTACCAGAAGCCCCCTGACATATTGTAAGTGCAGACCGCTATGGACCTCTCCCCACTGGAGAGGATCTACTGGATGAGTACACTTGTTACTGTAAGGCTGTTAAGTAAACTTCTGCTAACACAGCCATTTCAGTTAGAGACAACGTATTTTCCACGTTCAGGATCCCCACAGTGGTCAAGACGGACAACGGCCCTCCTTTTAACAGGGTTTCCACCAAGTTCACACCCCGGTGGCCTCAGGCTAACGCCACTGCAGAGCGATTAATGCACATACTAGACAAGGCCATCCGTGTTGCAGGAACACAAGGCATACCAACAAATCAGCATCTCAAACCGCGGACCACTAGCCAAGCTTAAAGCTATGGGGGACGTGTTCTTGGCCAACAGCTATGCTAGCCGGTCCGTATCCGCTTTCATTAATTTGTGCTAAGCTAGGCTCGCTTGCAGCCGGATATCTTTCTACTGAACGCACACAGAGAAGAAATTGCTATATATCTTCTTGTCTGACTCTGGAGAAGAGCACATTTCCCATAATTTTGGCATGTTCCTTTAAGTACAGTACTTAAAAGTTACTTTCCACCACTGTTTCCTGGAAAACTTTTGTAATGTGCACACACATACTCATCAGTGTGTGACTATATAGAATGTTCAGACCCTTACCTTGTAAACATGTCACAGGCACACACACACACACACACACACACACACACACACACACACAAACACACGTGTACACGTACACATACACACATATAGATTGTTGACAGTTCTGAGTCAGGTGAAATTCTCCCACTCAGCTTTTAGTTTCCAAGCTCGCTCTAATTACCTCTCGTCAAGCCGCCGAGAACAAATGCATGCAAATTTCATTGTGTCTGTTTGTGCATCAACAAATCTCAAGGTAAAGTGGGCTAGATAATGAGCCGTATTAAGGCCCCACATGAAATCGCACACGGTGAGATAAGTGGTGTGTGTGTGTGTATGTGCGCTCATGTCAGTGCGTATGTGCTCATGTCAGCGTGTGTTCATGTACACGTGTCTTCAAAAATGTCAAGTATGCACTGGAACTGTATGCATGTGTATGGTCCAGCATCAACTAGCATGCACATGATAGAGAAGACAAAAAAAATATAACAGAGAGTTCAGAGACAAAGAGGTGTAGCCAAATGAGGAAGGCTCCCATCCTCTTTTGGCCCACGTTCCTGGAAAGAAATAGAGGAAGAAAACAGACATTTCTGTTCAGTTTTCTCATGTGCTACAGTACTTGGCACCATGTCAATGGGAAATCCAATATGCTCACGAGGAGACCATTGTCAAGGAAATAAGAAGGAGCCCTATGGACGCATCGCTTCCCTTGATCCTTCGCTTTCACGGATACTTTGTGTGGGGAGTGTAACAGGCACACCGTCTTATTCACAGCCCACCAGAAATAGCAGCAGGGCCTGAATACAGGATAAACGCATCACAAGACAAAGACTGTATAGGAAACACAATGTGAAACAATCTGTCATCTGTATGGTTGCTCTCTAGCTGGGCATCTGTTCTGTGTGCTTTATTTCTATGCTGGTAGGATTGCAGCAGACGTGATCAATCCTATTCGGTCAAACAAATACCATTATCAATATTCCAGGATAATCAGTTTGATGATTTTGTTTCATATCATGTATGGTATTCATTACATCTGAAAAAAAAAACGAAAAAAAAAAACACATTTGTTTGCCTATCGACATAAAGGGACATGTAGTGCTTTGTGCAAAAGCCAGATCCAAAGTATTTCCCCTTTGCTTGCTACCTGGTCCTCAAGGTCTCATCATGGTGATTTAGCCCTGAATAGCTCATTGGGCCCCACAAATTGACCTATTACTTAGTTCCATTTCTCTGGGAGACGATCAGCAAGGCTCCAATCTGCCCACGCATAGCTCAGCGATAGCAGAGTCTGTAGTCCTGCTCTGCGTCCTATTAGGCTCCAGTAGATTTGCAGTTTTCTCCTCCTCCCTTTCTCCTAATTTCGGTTTGCACCGTGGCTTAGGTCAGTCTTAATGTATTGTGTTGCCTTCATTTCTGGGTTGTACAAGTGTGGTAATTTACACATTCACGGGTTGGTTAGAGATGCTTACGTTTCTGCCACAGTGCACCCGGTGCAAAAGAGGCCCGCTTTAGCGGTACGTCAGCATCGTTGGACCCTACAGTCCTTTGACTTCAGTGATCGACTCGCTCTCTGATCTCTGAAGGTGCCATGGGTCTCAGAGCCACTGGCAGGATGACCTGCTGCTCAGACAAGGCCACTCATTTTGGCCAGAGGGTGACACTATTAAGAAAACGTCGGACTCAAAACACACTACTGTGAGTCCAATCGCAACGAATACCTCACATGTGTATCCAGGTGTCCTTCAATTCCAATGGCCAGCCAAGTCTGCCATATTGGATTTCTGCCATTTATCACTTTTGGAAACACTTATTTTTTTTTTTTTTTTCCTCTACAAGACTCTTTAAATTGCTTGCCCTATAAGCACCTCATTTGGTGCATAGCCTTAGGGGACCCACACACACACACACACACACACACACACACACACACACACACACACACACACACACACACACACACACACACACACACACACACACACACACACACACACACACACACACACACACACACACACACACACACACACACACACACACACACACACACACACACACACACACACACACACACACACACACACACACACACACACACACACACACACACACACACACACACACACACACACACACACACACACACACACACACACACACACACACACACACACACACACACACACACACACACACACACACACACACACACACACACACACACACACACACACACACACACACACACACACACACACACACACACACACACACACACACACACACACACACACACACACACACACACACACACACACACACACACACACACACACACACACACACACACACACACACACACACACACACACACACACACACACACACACACACACACACACACACACACACACACACACACACACACACACACACACACACACACACACACACACACACACACACACACACACACACACACACACACACACACACACACACACACACACACACACACACACACACACACACACACACACACACACACACACACACACACACACACACACACACACACACACACACACACACACACACACACACACACACACACACACACACACACACACACACACACACACACACACACACACACACACACACACACACACACACACACACACACACACACACACACACACACACACACACACACACACACACACACACACACACACACACACACACACACACACACACACACACACACACACACACACACACACACACACACACACACACACACACACACACACACACACACACACACACACACACACACACACACACACACACACACACACACACACACACACACACACACACACACACACACACACACACACACACACACACACACACACACACACACACACACACACACACACACACACACACACACACACACACACACACACACACACACACACACACACACACACACACACACACACACACACACACACACACACACACACACACACACACACACACACACACACACACACACACACACACACACACACACACACACACACACACACACACACACACACACACACACACACACACACACACACACACACACACACACACACACACACACACACACACACACACACACACACACACACACACACACACACACACACACACACACACACACACACACACACACACACACACACACACACACACACACACACACACACACACACACACACACACACACACACACACACACACACACACACACACACACACACAACTGTTCTGCAAATGAGCCCAATAGGATAAATGGTATAACTGCCTATGAACTTGACAAAGTACAAAATTGGCCACAATTCATCATACAGCTAAGTACTTATGCTATCAAGAGGTAACAAATAATTTCTGTAAAAGTTATTTTTTTAATCAACCCATATCACAAAATGACAAAGTGCTCCTCTCCAGCACTGAAAGTGGCAATAGCTCATCAACCGTTCGTCAGTCATCGTCATGCTAAACGTTGGTTACTGCTGCTTTTTAAATTCCATTTAATACTGGATACCTTCAATTGCTCCATTGTATGGTCCATGCTGTTGTTGTATGTGTCGGTCAGACAACACCAAGGCGCAAGGTATTTTAATGTGTGTAATAGGCTGCTGCTGTTGTTTTACCAGTCTGTGGTAGCCAGCGTCCTCCCCTTCGCCGTGGTATGCTGGGGGGGGGGGGGGGGGGGGGAACTTATAGCTGGAGAACTTGAGAACTGTTAGGACTGTCTGACTTAATTACGAAACACTCCGACACAGTATTACATTTAGTCATTTAGCTGACGCTTTTATCCAAAGCGACTTACAAGTTGCATCAGCTGAGTAACAATGTTCATCAAAGTGTTGAGTGCTACAGTGTAGGTTAGTATATTAGGACATATAGGATATTAAGTGCATGACAGTAAGGTTAGTTAGGGTTAGATTATTATATATTTTTTTCATTTCAGATATTGATTGAAGAAGTGTGTCTTTAGTCGGCAGCGAAAGATTGCACGGGTTTCGGCTGTCCTAACTGTGGTGGGCAGTTCGGTCCACCATTGTGGGGCAAGGACCAAGACTAGGAGGCTTCTCTTTGATGACCCTCCCGGAGCTCGGATAAGAGTAGGTCTGAGGCGGCCAGAAGATGCAGAGCGTAGGGGTCTTGAGGGTGTGTAGTTAGAGTCCATTGACCGGAGGTACAGTAGTCGAGACGATTTTGCCGCACGATATGCCAGGTTGAGGGCCTTGAAGCGGATTTGTTCGGCAATGGGGAGCCAGTGCAGGTTTTCCAAGCCTACAATGTTTTGTTCAATATGTCTGTTTTTCAGTGGACTTGAAAGGGCTTTGCCTTCACCTCATAGTTCCAGAGAATAATTTGGAGACCCATGTCTGTTTTTCGGTGGACTTGAAAGGGCTTTGGCTTCAACTCATAGTTCCGGAGAATAATTTGGAGACCCGTTTAAAATCTTCCCAAGACCCACATGTTGCTGCATTAGAGGAACATTCAGGTCATACTCGTGTACCGCATGCAACAGGGAATTAATGCTGCATTTTATTATCTCCTCAGCCATCAGAGATGTCTAGATTCAGCCCCCTGAATCACTAACCTGCATAATTATATAATAAATTATTTAATTTCAAACCTATATTTAAACACGAAAGACAACTGATGTTTCCCTCATTTACAGTCACGTCTACATACAGAAATTAGCAAAAACAAAAACATATAAAATCATACGAGGCAATAAAACAAGACGAGGCAAAACACAAGGATAACAAATCTATTAAAACACGTACAACTTGATAAACAAAGGTTGGAGATCAAGGTTTTAAACTCTGCAACAGAACTTTAAGGATGGTTGGAGTTCATTCCATGAGCTAGAGGGGCATCATAACGAAATGCAGATTATTACCCTGTTCCACGTCAACTCTGGAGACCTTAACACTTTGAGTGCTGCGTTGTTTGGTTAATTTACCTTTAGAATGCCAGCCTTTCTAGTAGTTTCCGTGGTCGTTGCACTATGTTTGCGAAGCTGTGTTTGTGTTCTGTATTATAGCTGTAGAGACACGGTGTGGCCCATTTCGACAAACATTACTTGTAGTCCAGCATGGGAATAATAGTTTGGTTCCACACGCTGTAGTTTGTAGTTTATTACACGCTAAACATTGCGCATTTCCAAGATAATACAGTATTTTTTCTTAGATTGCGAGATAAAACACGTTATGTGCAATAAGCCCAAACCGTTCTGGCTGATCCCCTGAAAACTCCCGTATGAAAGGTATATGACTTCTATGTGTCATCACAAAATCATCAAGTGGGGGGGGGGGGGGGACACGTTTCAGATTAAGTAAAATAGACATAGAATGTACCTTACCTTAGCCAGAAGGTATTCCAAAAGAATAATTCCAAGTGATCGCATCGCTATCGCGATTACCAGTGTATATGTCTATACACGTTTCGATGGTCAAATACGCTTATGCAACGGAATCCCTAGGCGAGGACTGTGAATCTCTGTCCCAGGAGGAGGAAGGGCCACTCGCGAGGAGAAACTGAGTAAAGCTGACTATCAGCCCAGAGCCCCATGCAGTTCAGACACGGGACGATACTGCCACCTGGTGATAGTCGATCAGAATGCAGTTCCAATGTGTCGGGACGTGCCTAAATGATGCAGATCGATCTGGGCAACTGTGTAGAGCAGGGATCAAAGTAAAAAGATCAAACAATCCAAAAACTACTTTTTACGTGTATGGCACTCATCGGCGCCCAGAAACGTAAAAAGACATTTATGGCACGGCTGGGGGGCGCAGCTGACATTGCGCTCGTCACCAACGCAAGAGACACCGGGTTCGACTCCGGCTGTCGGCGTTGCCTCCGGCTTGGGCCAGCCGTCATACTAACTCAATTGGCAGAGTTAGCGGGTGGAAGTCGATGGGTGGTAATCTGGACGTTGTGGACAGCGACTCCTACAGGTCGGTTGGGGATGCCTGCACAGCAGAGACAGGAAATGGCGGGGGTAGTGTGAGCCTCCCACAAGTTACACCTCGCCAATGAGAGTCCGCACTGGCAGGTGAAAAGATGTGACAGGCTGCCTCCTCATGTATCGGAGGGGACACGTGATGCAAGGCTTCTATTATCCCTACAACCGGCCAGTGGGGGGCATATGTGAGCAACGTTCAAGACAGGGGAGGGAAGAATTGGCACAATGGAATTGGGATGGGAGAAAAATTGAAAAAAAAATATAAAAATAAAAAAAGACGTTTATGGCCCATAATGTGTTAAGGACCAGCCACTCACTAGAACGGGTTCCATACTATATAATAAAGCGAAAATTAAATACATGTCAGTCCTGAGTATCAGGCAACCGTCAGATGGCAGAAGGAATGATCTAGAGCTAGTTCACAGAGAAACAAAAAATGTGATCTGTGTGTCAGCATTTCACACACACTTGATACAATAGCCATTAAAAACAGGCATTCTCAAAGTGCGGCCCGCGGTCCGCGGTGAATGCATTATATTATATTTGGTTATATTGGGTTTTAAAACAACCTACAGCATCACACAGTACTCTGCTTTTAAGAAGATAAAACTGACCCCTGGGCTATGCTGTCATGTTAGGAATTAATGGTTGTTTTTAGACCTTTCCAGGCTACTGTGTGTGACTCACGAGAGGTAGGATTACATCATCATTGCAGGTACATTAGCTAGGGATTTCAGTGATTGCCATGTTTGTGAGATCGAAGTTTCAGAACTTTGAGAACCCTTGCTTTAAAATCACCTCACCTGTATTTAATTCTGGCTTTCAGTGTGATTTCTTAGCACCATTATTATATTTTTTTCATAGATCGCGAGATATGATACGTTATAAGCATTATGCCCAAATCGTTCTGGTTGCTCGCCTAAAACTCTGAATACTTCCAAATCAAAGGTGTATACCATATACATAATGTGTCTTCACAAAATCATCATGTCGTTTTAACTCGAAACTGCGATCGTTACCAAAAGCATGTGTTAGGTCTGGTAAAATACGACACTGATTGGTATAGAAGCATGTTTTAGGTTAAAAAAATACCAGCAGGTTACCTAAGATAGACCTTACCTCAGTCAGAAGGTACTCCAAAATGAATAAATCACAGTCGTCCCATGGCGATTGCAATTACTTGTGTATATTGTGCATGGCTACCATACGGGAAAGAATAGGTCTGAGGCACCAGATATCCTCCCGATTGCTATGTCCTGATCCACTCCGAGGCGGAAGCAGCCAGAGGTAAACTCAGTACTGGACGACAACTGATATCCCCAGTACAAAAGGTAAGCGATACTGCCACCTGATTGTCATTGCAATTCCAACGTAAGCAGCTGTGCCAGGGAAGACCCAGGCAGCTCCGAGCGAGTGTTTAGAACGGGGATCAAAGGAAAAATATCCAATAATCAAAACCCGAGTAAAGTCGGGTTTGGCGCTCAACGGTTGGCGACGAAACTCGACTTTTCTCGGGTTTGGCGGGCAAAGAGTTAAGGTAACACATTGAAATGTTTGTGGGTTGGGGTGGGGCCTTGGCTATGATTATCCAGTTGAAGATACAGGGTTGATGGAGGCTACACAATGAGATAATAAAAAATTATGCAAGTACAGTAGTATCAAGGTAAAAAAAAAGAATATTATTAACAAGAGAACATTTAACCTCTTAAGCCTGGAGCCCTATTTTCTGAAAATCCGCTTAAGTAAATGGAAGATTGCTCCACTTCTACAAGGTCCATTTGCATGTTCTTGGTATCTAGGGACATCTATGGACCTCAATGAATGTATTCCCAGTGTCAGAAATATTGTGTCTATTACTAGGCTTGCTTAAATTGTGAT
Source organism: Notolepis coatsorum (assembly GCF_963971535.1). Taxonomy (NCBI): domain Eukaryota; kingdom Metazoa; phylum Chordata; class Actinopteri; order Aulopiformes; family Paralepididae; genus Notolepis; species Notolepis coatsorum. The sequence goes on along the minus strand of NC_140175.1, from coordinate 33,574,586 downwards.
GAAACAAAGGAGAATATTAATTATGATTTTTCTTTGCATCTTTGACAGTGAATAACACCATGCAAAAAATTACCAGACATAAAAAACTGCCACTGAGCTCGTTCACTACCTTCTTGAGATCACGTGTACAAAATATCTAAGGAATTTAATAAAGGAAAGATGATTAACTACTTCGCCCGTGCGGTCCACCGCAGATGACATCACATCATAAATCAATCTCTCCAGATTGTCTGACAAAATTATCGTTTAATTTTTCAAACGTATTCAACTATAAATCACAATTTAAGCAAGCCTAGTAATAGACACAATATTTCTGACACTGGGAATACATTCACCTAGGTCCAATCTTCCATTTACTTGTATGTATGTATTTTAGGTGGATTTTCAGAAAATAGGGCTACAGGCTTAAGAGGTTAAGAAAGTGGCACCCGAAGGCTGATGGTTCGTGAAAACATTTCGGGGGAAGAGAGAGCACGGGCTCACGCACTATGGTGCCGCCGAGGATGGGAATGCACCCTGTGCCACGGGCTGGAGGTTGAGTGCCGAAAGCCACGGTGAGACCTACGAGCAGCTGATGCCAAAAATGTAACCAGGCACCGGGCAACACCGACAAACTGCAGGTATGATGGTCGGAGAAAAGAGCAAAGTTGCAATGTGACACAGCTCCATTCACACGTTTCTTTATTCTAGTAGGCCTATATTTTATTTTAATTGTACATAGTACAAGTAAAGTTAGTTTCGATAAGTGCTTAAGTTTGATACGTTTTGATTGTTTTGACTGTTTGACTGATTTGAACAGAGCAGCGACAGCCCAGGCAGAAGTATATCTTTGTACGCCTATTCGTTCCATTGGTTATGACTTGGAAACAATAATTGTTCCTCAAACGACAATAATTTCAAGCATCTGGGAGGATAATTTAACATTTTCCATCTAGCAATGCTGAGCCCGACCCTGACTCACAGACCTCATGTCACGAACCTCTTGCAGTTGCGTGGGTGTTTAAGTTAATTGGACGCCCACATGATCCTGGGCCCCGACATTGCTCACAAAACCTGCACAACGGCTGGGCAAGCAGGACAAGAGGACCAAGCATGTGATGCGTCTCAGCGCTGAATGTGAAGAGGGCCTTGTTAGCATTGTTGTCACGATACTGGAATTTCGACTTCGATACGATACCTTGAAAAGTATCGAAAGTATCGATATTTTTTTATACCAAAAAAAATTATATATATATATATATATATATATATATATATATTTTTTTTTTTTTTTTTTTTTTTTTTAACACATTTTGCTTTTGTTGCTGGTTGATTCTCCTCAGCTTCACTCTGGTACTATAAGAGAAGATAAATATAACACTTTTAAAACCATTTGTTTATCTTTAGATCAGACATTTAAAAATAACTAAATTATCTAATCTAAATCAAACCCCTCATAAAAATGTATGTATCGATATTTCGATATTTTTGACAACACTACTTGTTAGCGAGGGTAAAGTCCTGTGGAAACATTGGCATTGCGAGCCTCTGCAACGTGATGTATTTCCGAACGCAACAGACCTTTGGTGGGGTGGAGGCAGGAGGTCGATTTGATTGACGTATGATTGACACCCTAAAGTACCCATGCACATTGGAGGGCACAGTTCAAATTGTATTGAAATTTGAAAGAAAAGATAAAAGAAAGTGGTGTTCGCCCCCCAAGTGATACAACCAACATATTAGGGACTTGGATTTCTTATAATAAAACATTTAGATAAAAAGGCAATCATTTTCGTGTGATAAATAGGGAGAACTGGGTGCAGACAAAGGGGATGAAATAGAGGAACATGTCGTTTTTATTTGGTTCATAACGGGTGAGTAATGGAGACCGTCTCATTCAAAGTCCTGAAACGTCTTAATTAACTCTTTCAGTGCCACTCACGAGATTTCTCGTGTTTTTTTATAGGTGGTTGTTAGCCACTCACAAGATTTCTCTGATTTTTTTTTTTTTTTTTTTTTTTTGATCTGAAAAATTATTGCATCACCCGAGCCTACCCGAGTATAGCCGAGGAGCGCCGACGATCACTGTGGAAAAAAGCGCCCCCTGTCGTCTCCCAGATGACATAAGTGATTTTGGAATGGACTCAATGAAAATGAATGGGGAAAAAAATCCGGTACTCCACATTTTCCAGTTCACTGATCCAGCCGGGGTTACCAGAGTTCATTCTGGAGCCTCAGATCCCCGCGGATCATAGAGATCTACTGTGTCGCGTTGGATCCATACACGTATCGATTTTTTCGAATGGTGATCAGGAATTGGAATATACCAGTTGGATACCATCTGATGTCAGGTAAGGATCTATGTTATCAGTGGTAGGATAATCGGAGTAAGTTTGATGAAGTTATAAGCTGTTTTGTGAAATGTCTTCTTTCGGTTTCACTGTAAAACTCCGTGAGGTAATCAACGGAGCGATTATCAGTGCGCGGCCGTAATGTGCTTGCGTGCACGTATAATATTGATCATCTAGCGTTTATTTGAAAACGATTCATAAAAAGGCCGACGAATATCAACGTTGTGGAATATTCCACTAAAAGACGATTTTCATAGAATGCTCCAGAATGAGCTGTTTTTTATATCAAAACGGGGGCTTTTCTAACTGCTCTGAAATGGAAACGACGCGATAAAAAAACAATCTGTCTTCACAGCACTGACTGGAAAATAGTCTTTGATAATGCGATGGGCAGATTAGACACATAGCCATAATTTAAAACATAGATTAGGCGATATTAACGTTAACATTGGCGCCGATGGTGGCATTCAAGCGGTAAAACGGAAAACCAGGCGTGGCACTGAAAGAGTTAATGAGACTTGCATTACTACTATTACTACTACTACTATATATTAGGTGTGTAACGGTACGCGGATACGTACTGTACCGGGTCAATGTGGTCCTCCGGTACAGTACGGGCTGTGCACCGTACGATTGCAACTGTGCGGAACCTTTTTTTGCGGAACTTAAATCCCCCCGGCCCCACGTAATTTATCAACAACACTGCGGTCTGCTGTGAGCATTATAAAACAAACGTGTGTTTAACCGACCGTGAATTAAAGTGTCAATGCTGTTTGTCATTTTAACAGCAGAGCGGTGTTGACGGGGAGCTCTGATGGGTTCGCTTGGTGGTGTTATTAGCATTGAACAGCTAACCGAAAGCTAGCATTAACTAACATTAAAGGTTTAGCCATAACGTTACATTGGCTAAAGTTGGGGCTATTCATAATCCAGCAATAATGGCTGCAGACCTGCAAGCAAAGTACAGCAAGTTGGCAAAGGAGTATTCAAACGTAAATCACATTTTCACCAGTAAAGTTACAGTCTTTCCATCTCTCGGTAGCTCATGCTAGCTAACCTAGCTCACGTTAGAGTCGTCACTGAACCACCTCGTGTACACAATTGTACACAAACATGTTGTGGACAGCCATATCGGACAATGTTTAGCTTTTAGTGCCAAATGATAAGAGTCTGAGGCGGAGTCTCAAAAGAGAATGTTGAATATTTATTGTGCAAAAATCACAACAGATCCTCTGTGCTACTTCAACGGAGCCTTGTAGACTGAGTAGGGTATATCTGCAGAGCCACTGGGTAGCGAGTGCAACACCGTGTAATGTCCGTCTGGATCATTGGAGTAGGCTATATCTGCAGTGCTGCAGCCCCATACTCATTGTATAGATTTGTATTAGTATCATTAATCAATCACCTGTTGTTGAATAAATACCATTACTTTCTAGTTATTACTAAAAAACAGTATATATAAAACAGTAGCTGTATAAAAAAAAAAAAAAATTATAATTTATATATATTTTTTAATGTATGCACTGGTATCACCCCCCAATAAATAATAATAATTAATAAAGGAACACTTGACTAGACTTGATAATGTGCAATCTCTGTGAGCCGACACTGGGAGCAGAGTTGCAGTGTGAATGAATTACTGCAGGAATGAATGAGTTAGTGATATCGCCAGTCACAGAGGTGCTTCACATCTAAAAATATGAACTGTACCATCCCCTAATACCTTGTGAGAAGGAGTTGTTCATGAGCAGTCTTAAAGGTGCTATAGATAACATTCAGCCACTAG
>NC_140175.1:33503126-33567770 GCF_963971535.1 Notolepis coatsorum | reverse complement strand
AAGGCAAGTTAACTTGATGGTAATGAAAGCGCCTGTTTTCGAAGAGTTAACTGTGCTTGGGCTAATTCCCCGGTGCCCTCATTTGGAGCCGCCATTTTATTCCTCCCCCCTCCAAAGATTCTCAGAGTATCCGCTGTGCGTGTTTACTTGTCTAAACAGTGCTGAGGCGCACATTAGTGTAATCAAATGCGACCGGTTCCCTGATCTCACATACATCATCAGAATGAGGAAATTTCTTGCCAGAAATCGTTTCGTCGTAATGAGTGTACTGGTGGCTCTAGCATGTCTGCCTCTATTTTAAAACTCCTAGTCTGAAGGCCTGAGGTAAAGTAATGCTAGCGGCGCACCGAGTGTAATTAAGTGTAATGTCTTCGCACATTGAACTATCACTCTCAATCGGTTGCCGAAGTAAGCGGGAGATGAATTGAAAATGTGCAAATGTAGCAAGAGAGAGAGAGAGAGAGAGAGAGAGAGAGAGAGAGAGATAGAGAGAGAGAGAAAGCACCAAACGGAGGAAGAATCAAGGCGGTTCTCTGTCAAAGTCAACACCTCAGTGCGTGTGTGAGAGAGAGAGAGAGAGAGAGAGAGAGAGAGAGAGAGAGAGAGAGAGAGAGAGAGAGAGAGAGAGAGAGAGAGAGAGAGAGAGAGAGAGCGAGAGAGAGAGAGAGAGAGAGAGAGAGAGACAGAGACAGAGAGAGTGGAATCTGGGCTTTGAAAAAAGGCTTCTGATTTCACTATCAGCTATTTCCCTGTTCAAAATGGCTACCTTCTTCACCCCCCCCCCCCTATAAAACTAAACATAATTCCATCACTCTTGTACATTGCCCTGCTTAAAAAAAAAACACCTTTCATGATCAACCGAGGCACGCAAAGCCCCTCTGCTCCCGCGTGCAGAAATGAAAAAGATCAAACAGCGATAGAAAATCACACATGCCGATGTGACCTCCTGTGGCGTCAGACTACAGTACATGCATGTGGAACGGGGATCATCTCGGCGTGTACCGTAGCTCTCCTTGATGCAGAGACACATCTTTGTGATGTACGCCTCTCCCAGTCAAAATCTAACATACTGCCTTAACCTTCTCCAACAGAATGCAGGAATCAGCCATTTTACAAGAAATGACAGCCATCGACCATTCATCTTATCAGTCCTTTTCTCTTTTTTTTTCTACGACTGAAAGAGCAAGAATTGTCTCTGAAAGAATTTCCCTAGAGATGTTTGATTTGCCAATAGAATGGCTGACATTAAAGAAGGATGTTCTGATAATACACTAGGGGGGGGGGGGGGGGGGGGGGGGGGGTTGGTCCGACCCCTTTGTCAGCTCAATACCTCTGAGAGAGCAGGAGGATTATTATCATTGCAGTAGGAGCAGGGCCAGGTATAGCTATGGGCAGGGGTGGGCCTAACCCAACCAAACGGGCATATTGCCCACCTAATCAAAAGTTAACAAAAAAGAAGAAAAAGATTTGGTCGGCCAATGGAACAATCGCCTAGACAAAAACAGTTTCTAACTTGTGATTAGGTTGGCAGCAGCCTACAGCCCGCCTCCAAAGTCTCTCCTCTCTGCTCGTGTCTGTGATTCACCGAGGGCGGGGCTAGCCCTCCACACACAAGGAACGTAGCAGAGTCCGAGGAGAGGCTGGTGAAGCAATGAATAACGTTACAACTCGTTAAGTTTGTGCAATAAAAGCTTCCCAACAAGAGTAATGTAACATTTTCTACAGTATGGTTAACCTCTTAAGCCCGATCGGTACCGGGCCGGGATTTATTTCACGTCATAAATAGATCAATACTATTTGTATTAAGTGATGTTCTTTTTCAAATGTAGCCAAGAGTAAACGTGTTATCAAAACAGCAGTCAAAGTGATTTTCAGCAAAAAAAATTTAATTAATTGTAAGTGTTATTAGCGAAATAGGAGCTTATAAAAATCTCTGCGCATTGCATTGGAAACCGGATGATTTAGACACGAGGACAGAATAGTTGTGGTCCTAAGAAAGAGGAGACCCAGGGCTTTCAATGGATGTCGAAATTTCATAAAACTACACTACCCAGCTCACACCAGCCACAGACAAAACCGCAGCCGCTTGACGTGAAAATTAAATATTGATGTGATTGTCGTGTTTATATCTCAAGGGTTGAACACACCTCAACGTTATTGCCATAAAATACAACATATATTGTTTATTTACCTTTCTGTGAACGTCTAGAAAAAAACTGCATCTCAATCCGGTAATTTTTTTTGGAGATATGGACATTATACAAAAGTAACTGTGATTTCTAGTACACTTGATCTCAAGGTGGTGCTAAATGAGCTTGTGGCATTTTTTCATTTTTGGTTACCATCAAAGATGAAAAAAGAAAAAGGAGAAGAAAAAAAATTATATTCTCCTTTGGTTCATTCACAATTTACTCAAGCATAGTAACAGACACAATATTTCTGACCATAGATGTCCCTAGATACCAAGAACATGCAGATGGACCTTGTAGAAGTCGAGTAATCTTCCATTTACTTGGGTATGTACTTTTAGGCAAATTTTCTGAAAATATGGCTAGGGTTTAACAGGTTAAACACTGTTCTACTGTGGCACTAAGTTAGCTTCCCAACCATAGTGATGTAACGTTTAATACAGTATGGTTAAACAGTGTTCTACTCAGCACTATGTTAGCTTCCCAACCATAGTGAAGCAACTTTTTCTACAGTATGGCTACAGTATGGCTACAGTATGGCTAAAATACATATACATACATAGTACATACATGGTAGCAATAATATCTAAAGTACATAAGAAAATTTTTAAATAAAAATAGAACTAAGGCTACAGTACATATGTTTTATTTAATATCAAGCCAGAAAAAAAAGAAATACTGAAAGATTTTTTGGCCTTTTGTCTTTTCCTTTCATGTTTACCAGTAAGTGTGTCCTTGATACTGCGTGTGAGATTGATGGGAAAAGTATGTCTCACCAAAGGATTTTATGTTTTGTTAACATTCCAATTTAAAATCCATTAAAAGTCAAATTGCTAACCCTAAATGACCGGATGTTGCAGAGAATGCACTGGTGACGTCAGGTGAGATGATTTGCAATGCTAAGCTAGTTTTGGCTAGCAATGTTTCCTTTTTTTAACTGCTGCTTAAGATTCAGAGAGAGAAATGTATATTAGAAGGCTTTGTTCACGGGACCACAGACGAAGCTAGGAGCAATTGCTATTAATAGTCCAATCATGTTCCTATAGCTGCAGGAGAATTCTAGAGACCCGGGAGCAGCCCGGGTGTGCGTGCGTGCGTGCGGGTGTGCGTGCGTGCGTGCGTGCGTGCGGGCGTGCGTGCGTGCGTGGTCCCAGCAGCCTGGGTGGGATGTGCTGTTCAAACCTGTGAACCTTAGAATCGTGTCAGAATCGTGTCATTTGTTCTCGTTTGGGGATAATGAGCAGTCAACCTTGGTGAAATACACCCAAACTAGTTTCAGCCCACACCAATATAGCAGGGTAAAACCGGCCCGCAGTAGGAGTATAACAGAAACCAAAGTCTATATGAGATTCTCTATTCCATAGCCCTCCACATCCTCCAAATGAGTTAATATCTTTGTGTTGTTCTCTGTTTTGCTTTTCTGTAAAACCCTTTAAAATCCCCAGGGGCTACTGGTGGCTCCAACAGCATTGGGCTGTTCACCTTCCTGATCACTCTGACATGCAAACCAGGAAACTGACGAGTGACAGGTCTCATGAATGGCAGATTTTCATCAGAACCATGTTGCAGTGATGTCTTTCCTCTGAAGCAACAAGTTAGTACCTTCTACAGGCTGAGTTAACATTACCACAGTGCTATCTGTGATGCTGACAATTTTGATGCTAGCAATAATGTTCTCCCATTCTGAAGGAACCGCCCGGTCAACTGTGTCAATGAAGCTATTTTTATCAGAGAATGAATGTATTAACAAAATGGATTGCCACATTAGTGAAGACCTATAGCCGATTGATTATGATTACTTACCCCAACCATTTTGTCATGCACACAGACAATATCATAGCCCCTACAGATGTATTTACGTTAATTGCAATTCAAGCCTATCATGCAGTAAATGGCAACACACTTTAATTGACAGCCCTAGTAGTAATGACAATGACAATGATAATGTGCATAACAAAATTGCATCTAAGGTATGCATAGTGCTTTACAGACATGCTATAGCTATGCTATAGGAAACAGATTTAAATGGTTTTCTCACCATTGAATCGCTTAATCGGTCATTTAAAGGGGGAATTAAGTTCAACAGGTTCACTTGAACAAGAACACAGTCAACCTTGAAGTTCACTTATTGTGTAGTGTGCCCAACTCTCTTTATACCAGACTTGTGCAGAGCGTGTGGAGGTGTGGCTGCTTGACAAATCCTCCATCAGACAGAAAGCTCAGTCTTTTCCCCAGCCAGCTCTCAGAGCAGATCAGTATATATCTTAAAAGGGGTTAATGGCTCGCTGTAATGAAATGACAGACACTAGCAAGAATGATGGACTCTGCATGCTCACGGTTTTTCTCAGAGGAAAGAGAGGGGGAGGTAAACAGGTAGGGACCATTTTGGGCAATAAGTAATATAAGTAATATTATGGTTAAATAGTTTTGTGCTTCTGAAGCACAAGGAGAATCTTCAGCTAAATGTATCACTGTCAGATTGGTTGTGATACTGTACACAAATGAGACCACTGCAGACACATTTGGTAGCCGAATTCTCATGATTTCCCATAAACCCTGTCGCTTCCTGTTTTCCTGTTTGTTCACACACCACCGGCATGGGATTGGTTTTGATAGCAGGAGGAGAGGGTGAACAGCCCCGCTAACCATGAAGGTGGAATTATTTTAGTTGCTAAAGCAGGTTTTGTTTGGAAAGGTTTCGCTATACCTGTAATGCTTCAGACATCGATGGACTCGTTGCGGTCTTGATACTCTCATCAGTCTCAACATGTTTTCTGCAGTAATCCTGCCAAGGTATGGATATTGAATCTACAATGACATATTGATGTCAAAACCCTTCTAGAGATCTACAGGGGTGCCGGGGCGACAGTTGAGGTAGAGCAGTTGTCTGGTAATCCGGAGGTTCCCGGTTCGATTCCCGCTCCTCCTGGGATGTGTGTCGAAGTGTCCTTGAGCAAGATACTTAAGCCCTCACTGCTCCCGATGAGCAGGTCGGCACCTTGCACAGTTGCCTCTGTCGTCGGTGTGTGAATATGTGAGTGAACGGGTAAAAGGTGAGGAAGAAATTGTAAAGTGCTATATATAAATGTACCATTTAGAAAATAATAAACTGTGTCTTCTATTTTGGGCTTAACTTCCAGTCAAGACCACACAAGCTTCCAGTTAATATCCACCTCCATGTATTAATCCAGGTCATTTGGTGTGTGGTTTGGTTACAGTTATAGATACAGGCAGTGGCATCACATTACATCCCTAGTGGTACACAGGGCTGTGAGAATGCAGCATGCCTCAAACCTCATCCCTAGCTTTCTAGGAAAATTCTGATTTCCAATCAGACCTGACATACTCCAGTAGTCCATCAAAAGCACAGGATTTGACTTGTGACGCGAAAACACCAGCAGCGGAAAGACACACCTTTAATCGTCGGGAATACAATGTATATTTACTAGTGCTGTCAGGCGATTAAAAAAATTAATCTAATTAATTACAGGATTTGTAATTAATTAATCTAATTAATCACATTTTAATCGCATAACCATTTTATGCCTGATATTCTATATTCTATAATCATATTTCAAATTGCATGTGTCCGGATGGCAGAATTCAGTACTGTATCTACAAAACCTTCTGTTTAATCATCTTCCATCTATTAATTTGCTTAGATTTTTCAGGTCTGGTCAATTTGAGCATGGTGTTATTCACAGTCAAAGATAACAAAAAAAATATTGATATTCTCATTTGGTTCATTACAATTTACTCAAAATAAAATTTTCATTCAATCAATCACAGCACAGATTGAGTGATTGAATGAAAATGTTATTAACAGATTGCAGAATGGGTACAATACAGTACGGCTCAATACACACAATTGTTAAGGGGATGCAGATCAGAGAAAGACTTTCGTCTTGTTTACATCAGGGTCCCCCATTTTCAATTCATAATGAATTGTAAGTAAGGGTGCAACTTGCACTGTGCAATCCATTCTTTGTGGATCTAGCCCACAGTATTTCTGACACTGGGAATACATTCCCTGAGATTCATAGATGTCCCTAGAATCAGATACCAAGAACATGCAAATGGACCATATTAAAAAAAAATCTGTAAATGTGTATTCTACATTCTTATGGAATGAATGAGATACAAAAAAAATATTATTAAAAAAAAAAAAAAAAAAATTGTAATTAATTTTGAGTTAATTTTCATAACGCGATAATTTGCTGTGTAATTAATTAATCTAATTAACGCGATAAACTGACAGCCCTAATATTTACACAACCAAAATAAACATTGCAGAGGCGTAGTTCATTGAATCCATGCCACGGCGTTCTGTACACAACTGTGCTGGCTTGGCACCGATAGTGGCACAGGGCAAAAGGGGCCTCAATAGACAAAGCTGGCACGCTACTAGCGTTCAGGTAGACTGTGATCCAAAAATTTGCAACTCCCCCAAGAATGACTTTGTAGAGTGATTTCTTATTTTCTTTGCCTTTCCACACATTATTGACTTATTCCCTTTAATTCTGTGCTGAGTTTCCCTCCTCAGATATCAAAGCTATTATGCTGAGTCATTTGAGAATGTTTAGGTTCTGTGTGTTTCCAGTGGTGTAAATGCCAGTGCTTTCTTTAAACATGGAAGGAAATATAAAAGCGGGAAATGGACAAATCAATGGGGGTAATATGGCACAGCGTTGTTTGTTTTAGAACGTTGCCATCGTCCTACATTTGCCAAAGAAAGCCCACCTCTTTTGGAGGGAATTCTATTCACATGATATTACTGTGATATTTACACAATATTATGTTTTTCAACCAAGCTTTCATCATATTGTGCAATATGCAGCCGGGTTTACATACCGGCCACGGATATACGGCATTAACTAGGTTAATACCAAGAAATTGGAGTTGGACACAAATACACCCACACACACATCAATGCCGGTGTACACCCTCGCAAACACACAGACACCGGTACACACACACACACACACACACACACACACACACACACACACACACACACACACACACACACACACACACACACACACACACACACACACACACACACACACACACACACACACACACACACACACACACACACACACACACACACACACACACACACACACACACACACACACACACACACACTGTGAGCGAGGAGGTTGCCCTTGCAGTAGCACAGTGCTAAGGTCCCTTTAGCTATGCACCTTTATCTGCACCCTTAAAACCTATATTCCCACGCCGCCACAGTTATAATGCAGCAGCCTGAGGTAAAAAAAAAAAAGAAAAAAAGGAAAAAAACAATCTTCTACCATGCTTTTCATAATCAGCCGCCAGCCATAAATCAAGCAGGCACTGATACAATTGAATTCCTGGACGACGTTGAGCCACAGAGGACCCTTTAAAAACACATTACGGAATTAATCTTAATCCCGTCCAACCTTCTATTTGCTGTAGAGAACTATGCACCCGCAGAAATAAACCAACGGGGTGTTACTTCGGTTTGCCCAAGCCGCTGGCCCGTATCGTTGGTATGATTAATTTTATTTATTTCCTCGATTGCCAGCGTGAGCCGGATTTCTACACACAGCAGGTGAAAAGAAAAGAGGAAATCTGAGGCTATTTTGAAAGTCTGATCCAACACTGCCAAGAGCACAGAGGGCAGGTATAAATATCCAAGCGATTGTTCCCGAGGCTTCAGAGTTCACACGATTGTACAGTAGGTACGTGTTTAGTGGGTGAATCCCATTACTCGCTGGTAATGTTCCCATGTGTCTTTGTCAAAAAAGAAAAATGATAAGACAAGCTGTTCGGGAGAGATACCTGCACATCCCCGCTCAACTAGCTGCGGTTATGACAAATATGTCAATGTTGACAATTCCAGAAAAGCTGGAAGCACCAAAACACGTGACCCCTGCACAGATAGAAAACATATAAGCGGTGTACTCAATTAGTGTGTAGTGCATAGCCCATTGTACACTTGACACCTTCTGCATAGGAATTAACAGTAATTTCATTGCAAAAAGGTTGCCAGAAAAAAATTACTGTAAAATTGGTTCACAGCAAATGACTGTGGATTTGCCAGGGGATTACAGTAATTACTTTCACAGTGTGCCGCTGTGTGATCTCGGGAAATGAACGTGGAACATTTCACATTTCTTTACCGTGACCTTCAGTTACTAGTAAAGTACTGATAAATGTATATTTACAGCGTGTTTACCTGCCATTTGACTTGCTGGTAAAGCGTAAATGTTTAATTTTGTTTGTGTAAATCAACAATTCAATTATTATAATCTTCTTTTAAATGAAGCCATGATGAAGATCAGACTTTGGGCTACGGTATACAATTACTGTAAGTAAACCACAAGGTGAGTGTAAGATAAATAAATGAGTATAGAAAATTTACTTTGAGGGCGGCTAGGTGGTATAGTGCGCAAGGCCCTCGCCACCAATGCGGGAGACGCTGGGTTCGAGCCCAGCTCTCCACATTGCTATCAGCTTGGCTGGTCGTTCATACTAATACAATTGGCAGTATTAGGGGGTGGGAAGCTGATGGGTGGGGATCGGACGTTGTGGACAGCGACTCCTACAGGTCGGTTGGTGCACCTGCGCAGCAGAATCAGGAAGCGACGGGGGCGGCGTGTCCCTCCCACGCAGACCCCCGCCGCTGAGAGATCGCGCTGTACAGGTGTAAAGATGCGACGGCTGCTTCCTCGAGTACCGGAGGGGACATGTGATGTAAGGCTTCGTCCACATTGCAGCCGGCTTGTGGGAGGCATGGCCTAACAGCGTTCGAGACGGGAGATGGGAGAAAAATAGAAAAATGGGAGAAAAAGTTGATAAAAAATAAATAAAAAAATTACTTTGAACCACAATTAAGTCCCACAGCAGTAGTATACTTTCTCTGAAGTAACAGCAGCCTATTTCTACAGAGTAATTTTCCACTCAACACATTTTTATAGGTATACTGTTTTAAAAAGGGATAAAATAACTAAACAATATGCCACATACAATCCAACGATGTTTTGAACAGAAAGCACACCGATGCATGCATGTGCAAGCAGCCTGAGCTTGGTAAACACGACGGAAACTGTTGTGCGCTGCTGCATGTAACGCTGATAAACCAGGTACAAAATCCAAATGAGGACATACAGTACGACCGCTTTGTCTTCAATGCTTAGCATCCGGTCATCAGCATCCTTTGCCTCACCTGAAATATAACTTGGTAAAATGTTACTGTAAATGTAAAACTCACGTGGCAAAGTGTAGTAATCCCAACGTCAAGTTAGTCGGTAAATATGGTAGTGGACGAGTTCCCGTCAGAAACCAGTTGTATCGAAGCCTGCCAGAAGCTATCGAAGCCTGCCAGAAGCTATCGAAGCCTGCCAGAAGCTATCGAAGCCTGCCAGAAGCTATCGAAGCCTGCCAGAAGCTACTAAAGCCTGCCAGAAGCTATCGAAGCCTGCCAGAAGCTATCGAAGCCTGCCAGAAGCTATCGAAGCCTGCCAGAAGCTATCGAAGCCTGCCAGAAGCTATCGAAGCCTGTCAGAAGCTATCGAAGCCTGCCAGAAGCTATCGAAGCCTGCCAGAAACTATCGAAGCCTGTCAGAAGCTATCGAAGCCTGTCAGAAGCTATCGAAGCCTGTCAGAAGCTATCGAAGCCTGCCAGAAGCTATCGAAGCCTGCCAGAAGCTATCGAAGCCTGCCAGAAGCTACTAAAGCCTGCCAGAAGCTATCGAAGCCTGCCAGAAGCTATCGAAGCCTGCCAGAAGCTATCGAAGCCTGCCAGAAGCTATCGAAGCCTGTCAGAAGCTATCGAAGCCTGTCAGAAGCTATCGAAGCCTGCCAGAAGCTATCGAAGCCTGTCAGAAGCTATCGAAGCCTGTCAGAAGCTATCGAAGCCTGTCAGAAGCTATCGAAGCCTGCCAGAAGCTATCGAAGCCTGCCAGAAGCTATCGAAGCCTGCGAGAAGCTATCGAAGCCTGTCAAAAGCTATCGAAGCCTGCCAGAAGCTATCGAAGCCTGCCAGAAGCTATCGAAGCCTGCGAGAAGCTATCGAAGCCTGCCAGAAGCTATCGAAGCCTGCCAGAAGCTATCGAAGCCTGTCAGAAGCTATCGAAGCCTATCAGAAGCTATCGAAGCCTGTCAGAAGCTATCGAAGCCTGCCAGAAGCGACTGAAGCCTGTCAGAATCTATCGAAGCCTGCCAGAAGCTACCGAAGCCTGCCAGGAGCTATTGAAGCCTGCCAGAAGCTACTGAAGCCTGCCAGAAGCTACCCGAGAAGCCTGCCAGGAGCTACTGAAGCCTGCCAGAAGCTACTGAAGCCTGCCAGGAGCTACTGAAGCCTGCCAGAAGCTATTGAAGCCTGCCAGGAGCTACTGAAGCCTGCCAGAAGCTATCGAAGCCTGCCAGAAGCTATCGAAGCCTGCCAGAAGCTATTGAAGCCTGCCAGGAGCTACTGAAGCCTGCCAGAAGCTACTGAAGCCTGCCAGAAGCTACCCGAGAAGCCTGCCAGAAGCTATTGAAGCCTGCCAGAAGCTATTGAAGCCTGCCAGAAGCTATTGAAGCCTGCCAGAAGCCCCTTGTATATCTTCCTCATGGCCTTCCTATAATTTTCACTCTCCTTGAAAATCAAACATTAATAAAACAAAGCTTGTTCTCCTCCAACCTTAAATCCTGTGGGAACCATGACCTTTAACCCCCAAACTATGTCATGGAAACCAAGCAGCAACTGCTGCTGAGCTGCTGTGATGTTAATCAATAGAACATGCTACACCTGCAGTGTTCTGCACGGGGTGAGGTGTCCCAGAAGGGGTGCTCAGGTAGTACGCTCCAACCTTATTCCTTCGGTTGCCTTGACAGCAGCTGCCTCCATTGAAAATACGAGTGCCTGACTCGACCCGCGCGGCATCCATTGCAATTCAAATGTGCCCACTTACATCACATTTCCTTTCTAGCTTCAGGGTAGTAATCAGCCATGGAGAGGCGGGGAGGTGGATTGATTCGTCAGCTGAAAGACTGAATTAACTGAATTACGCTTAAGACAAAACAACCTCCAAAAAAACCCAGATTGAAACCCAAGGGAAATGATACCACGCGTATACCACGCGACATTGAACTAATTTAGCAGATTGAGGCATAATTGATAGATAATCTGTGGCTGTGCCAAAGCGATCCCTGCTCAGAAACAGGAGTAGTGGAAGGTGATCATTTGGTAGAGCTGTGTGTCATAATGATACGTGAGTCTACCCTCATTACATTTCTGTTACCAATCAATGGACATCATACCACATAGCCTACCTTGTGCGACAAAAACAAAAAACTAATTAACAACACGTTTGAAATGTATTCACCTGCAGCCTATTGATGTTTCCCTGATTTCCAGACTATGGCATAAGCTAAATCATGTCCTGATTGATGCTTAATATCTCTTTCTTGAAATTATCACAAGGTCTAGTCTTGACTCTTAAATATATTAGTAGGCCTAGTTTCCTCTTCTGCAATATTAGATTGATGAAAAATGATGATGACAACACTCGTTATAATATAACTGCTACAGTACAGTATCAGTTGATAATCATATCACCTTTCAGCACCACAATGAAGGACACCTCCGCCTTACAATGTACCTTTGAAGCTGTCCCTCTGGGACCTGTTACGGTCTGGGAAACACTTGCAGAGAAGTTCCTTTTGAAAGGTATTCCTTAGCAGGGAAGTGCAGACATTTTGGGAAGCAGGTGCTCTATTTCTATGATACAGATGATTATACAAACTTTTCAAACAGAATGGTACCAAAAGAAGGACTGGCTACCATGTGGCTAGCAAGCGTTTCTGCTTCCCATGCCTAAACTTAAGAATGTATGAAAAATCTGTATATATCAGGCCAGAGATATAGCCATAAACTACTGCACATGCTCCAACATCTGGCTTTACAAAGGACTACACTGAGGAAGAAAACTGGGTGTCAGACAACACCAGTCAAAGATTGCCACTTTACTTCTGGTATCTAGGTATCAGGATTTTCAAATGACCTGCTCATTGTAGTTTTTCGAACTGGTAAATGAGTGATCTGATATGATTTGTAAAGAAACATTCCTTGGAAAATGATCTTTCCACAAACCTTTGAAAATGAGAAGACAAAGTCTCAAAAATGGTCTCAATTCAACAGCGGACTGGCCATCGGGAGTACCAGGAGAAATCTCGGTGGGCCGGTCGCTCTGTGACCCGTTGACTTGCCAATGATACAAAAACAAGAGTGAGAGTAGTGCCGCGTAATCTGCCCACTTTGATTCTGCACCAGGCCACATCCTCCTGTGCTGTGGCTCATCTCCAATTTAGATGTTTAAATGTTTTTTTTGTCCATGACATTTTCCAGTAATGATAATCCATTAAAAACATAAATCCAGGGCGCCCCAGTGACGAACCACATACTGTAACGCGCTGATTCCCGGACCCGTCATTATTTGCCGAATGTCTTCCCCCCACTCTGTCTCCCGTTCCTCCTCTCTCTCTCTCTACTGGACTGCCCAGTGTCAAAAAGCGATAAACGCTAAAAAATTTATCTTAATCTCCCCTATACCCTCTGAATGAACTACCAATTGATCTCAGGCCACGCACTCTGCACCTGTGTGCCCACATTGGAAAGTGGAAAGCTAACATGAAGCTAATGGTGAAGCTAAAGATAAGTATGAAGAAGATAACATTGCATTCAAAGATGGGCTGCATTTGTCTGCTTTGTGAAAACACCTGAAGTCCAGTAACAAGGCCTACGGACTTGTGTCTCTCTCTATCACCTGGAGAACTGTGTGTGTGTGTCTCTCTGTAGCGTCTCTCTCCCCATCTCCCTCTGTATGTTTTTCTCTCTCTCTCTCTCTCTCTCTCTCTCTCTCTCTCTCTCTCTCTCTCTCTCTCTCTCTCTCTCTCTCTCTCTCTCTCTCTCTCTCTCTCTCTCTCTCTCTCTCTCTCTCTCTCTCTCTCTCTCTCTCTCTCTGCATGTGCTTTTTCATAGCCTGCAAATCGCCTGGTGTTGTTTTGCTGAGGAACATAATGTCTGTGAAAACAAATATTTTTCCAATTTTCCCCGAGTTGGCCAAGTCTGACTTTCATTCCATTATGCTTATAAGTGGTGGTATTTAAGGGCTGGTGTGTTTGTTATGTGTGTCGATGGGGCAGGGGTGGTGGAGTAATACGTGGGCTGGTTGCCGTGGGCAGGTTCAGGGCAATTTTTTGGTCCCCTTCCATCTCAATTGTCGCATATAAGCACTCAGACATGCAATTTTTGTGAATTAGATGTAGAACATTGTGTTTCCATTGCGATAGCAACCAGTAATATCTGCTGTTCCGGGGGTTTGTTGTTTTGTCTGAGGGACAAGCACTCACTTTGCTCTGGACTTCCTTCCTCCCAAGTGTTTTATATCATAACAGGAATCCTAGTCAAGCAACATCCTAGTAATATGTATTACGCTCTCTCTCCAGAGGGATCCTTAAAAAGCACCTTGTTTCGTCTGAGAAGCTATTAGCGTAATTGGCTGAAATGGTCAAATTAAATCGTAAGGGCAATATCTTACTTGAAAGAACCATGGCAATCAAATGTTTTAACATCCACGCTAAGCTACACAATAACAAATTCTAAATCAGTTGGGATTGTTTATTTAATAAAAAGTAATTAATTACATGTTACTCATTCAATTAACAAGTTACAATATAAATAATAATCCCTTAGAAAAGTAACATGTTACACTACGTTTATGTTTTAACACTTTCAGCGCTATGGCTTTAACAGGCCTGCCTTCATTCAAACGATGGCTCTCACAAGTTATGCAATAAACTATATTACTGTACAGGTAGGTCCGACCACGCATTGTGATTGGTCGAGAGCATTTTAAAGCGTGAATATATTCATGATACACTCACGGTTAAATCACCATGAATATACCACTGCGCTGGCTTTAGAATGTTGTAGAAAGTTTCAACTGCCATTCATCAAACGGAAACTGTCAACATGACCTACTCCACGGACAACGTTGCGTTTGATTTAACGTCCCCGTTAACTATCAACGAGTGGATAGATATAGAGGAGTCTAATGCAAGCAAAAGTCGGAAAAAGTTATTAGCACCTCGGACAGTTCCGGGAGTTGGGGCAGTTCAATGCCCAGGCTGCCGACTTGGTGGTTTAATTGCGGCTTTTCTCCAGCGTTAAATTAGACAAATACGTCATTCGTTTGTGTTGCCAAGCTGGTTGATAGCCTACTCCATTTAAAATGCCATAGCAACGAGACATCTTTAGGAACTGTTATTATTGGCCAAGTTCACTGAAATCGATATAAAAGACCCCATATTGTCTCTATTGATCCTATATTTTTCCCGACGATGCATCTTGCTGTAAGGGTTAGGGTTAGGGTTAAAGCAATAATACACTCGAACCCGTGGTATGTCATGAATATTGCCACTCTGTGATGCCTACGCCACTCAAGCTTCGCTCTTAATACGCTGCAGCTCGCTACCAATCTACATAAAAACAACGCAGTAACGTGCCATTTAGTAACGGTAATTGAGTTACTGAATTTAAAAAGTAATGCGTTAGAGTACTAGTTACTGTCAAAAGTAATGCCGTTACTGTAACGCGTTAGTCCCAACACTGGTCATGTGCCACAAACCGACTATTAATCTGAAAAATATTTAGATTTAGATTCCCCAATTATATTTAGAACAAAGGTGTTTATTGTACATTTTAAATAATATGTTGTTTTATTGTTTTAATAACAATCATAATGAAAGCCATTATTTGCCCTTATTTCCACAACCCTGTTAACCACAAGCTGCTCCTTGTTTCTAGAGTCTGCTGCTGAGTTTCCCAGGTAGGATTGACTCCTAGCCTTGGAAGCCATGAGAGTCTACAGTAAGTGGGGCCCGACATGCAACTTCCCAAACGACTACAGTATGACTACAGTCTGTGACAGTTATTATTATTGTTTATAATGTCTCCCTGTCACCATTTCACAGAGCTCTCTCTGAACCGCTTCAGATCGCTGCAGAACCTGACCGAGATGTGACATCATGCAACATGCCTCGACGCCCGCAGAGTCCATCTGGCCAGAATGGTGACATCAGCCTTTGCACTGACCCTACTGCTGCTGACATTGGCAATGTGGGGGGAAGAGAGATGTGGATGGAGATGCACAGGAGAGTAAGGGGCAGAGAGAGAGAGAGAGATAGAGAGAGAGAGAGAGAGAGAGAGAGAGAGAGAGAGAGAGAGAGAGAGAGAGAGAGAGAGAGAGAGAGAGAGAGAGAGAGAGAGAGAGAGAGTGGGCATGGGTTACACAGTGGGGGTTATGCCAAGGTTATGGCGGGACACGATCAAAGGGGAGTGATAGAGAGAGGGGTAACAGAACGTGACAGGTCTGGGTTTCATCTCTAAGCACGGGGGTTTAGGTTTCTTCTTTTCTGTTGGGGGTGGGGGGGGGGGGGGTTGACTTTCTCGAGCTGGCAGCACAACTCAATTCCCCTGCTTTTGGAAAGTAACACTCTTTGGTTGTATGGGTTTAAGCAGAGTGGATGGGAGGGGAGGGGGGAGAGAGACACAGACAGAGAGAGAGATTTACCTAGGAAGGGGGGGTAGTTAAGGTATTCTGTGGGGGTGAATTATTATCTGTCTCTGTATTATTACATGTATTGAGGTTGGTAAGAGTCTGGCTGGGTCATCGTTTCTTCCAAATATGACTGGATGGCAGATGCGTCACTCTCGTGACTAGAGTTGTTCCGATACCGATACCAGTATTGGAAATGCCTCCGATACTGACTAAAATGCTGGTAAATTACCATATGACGTAATTTATCAATAACACGTGTGGTATCCTCCTACTGAGAGTGAGCATTATAAAACAAACATGTTTTTAATCGACGTGAATTAAAGTGTCAATGCTGTTTGTCATTTTAACAGCAGATACTTTCTTAAATGCCATCGTCCCGACAGAGCTCTGATGGGTTTGCTTGCTGGTGTTATTAGCATTAGCTGAAAAGCTAGTTTTAGCTTAACGTTACCTTGGCTGAAGTTGGGACTATTCATAATCCAGCAATAATGGCTGCAGACCTGCAAGCAAAGTACAGCAAGTTGGCAA
The DNA here is from genome assembly GCF_963971535.1 of Notolepis coatsorum. NCBI lineage: Eukaryota > Metazoa > Chordata > Actinopteri > Aulopiformes > Paralepididae > Notolepis > Notolepis coatsorum. The sequence goes on along the minus strand of NC_140175.1, from coordinate 33,551,461 downwards.
AGGAGTATTCCAAGGTAAATAACTTTTTCACCAGTAACGTTATATTGTCTTGTTTCCATCTAACGTTAGCTCACGCTAACCTAGCTCACGCTAACGTGGCTGATCAAACTCTTGCACACAGGCACGCAATTAATGACATAATGCGGACAGCCATACCGTGACAATGTTTAGCTTTTAGTGCCAAATGAGTCTGATGCGGAGTCTCAAAAGAGAATGTTGAATATTTATTGTGCAAAAATCACAACAGAGCCTCTACTACTAGCTAACATTAACTGAACCGGAGCCTTCTGGAGTGCAACAACATATAACGTCCGTGCGGAATCAATGTCCCAACAACCATTCCGTGGGTGAACTCATTGAGCATAGTTGTAAATTAATGATACTAATACTAATCTATACAATCACCTGTTGTTGAATAAATACCATTACTTTATAGTTATTACTAAAAAAACAGTATATAAAACAGTAGCTGTAAAAAATATATAATTTATGTAATAATAAAAAAATTATGTAATAATAAAAAAGAAATTATGTATGCACTGGTATCGGATCAGTATCGGTATCGGCCAATACCCAAAGCTTAGGTATCAGAATCGGATCGGGAAGGAAAAAATGGTATCGGAACATCTCTACTCGTGACCCCTGATGACAACTTCCAATATCCTCTACTAAAAGTTATGATCAAATACAATATGATACAGTATTCTATAAATGTTGTACAATTCAACATTCACTGGAAAATTATGGATATGAATACTGCCAATGGCATAGTATGTATAGTCACCTAAGTTGTGGTACGATTTCAAATGAGTTGCTGATGATTTAATGGACCATAAAGAGACCCTATAGCCTAAAGAGAGCCACACATGAAAAGGGAGTCGCACACAGTAAGCGAAATGCAATTAGCCGCTTCTTAGATATCAACCAGTAACTCGAGTATTTCAGCAAATGGAATGTGATTGCCTAAATGGAAACGCAACTGCTGGCGTAATAGCTTCTGCGGAGCAATGCTGTGAATTGTGATGAGCCAATAAAATGGATCTAATCAAAAACAATCTCTTAATTCCCTTTAATCTTGGGGATTTGATGGGACATGGTGCTGGAAGCGTATGTGCGGGTGAGTGACCCGACTTGTGCGTTTGAATCTAATTAGCTGGGTAATGTGAGAAGTTGTGCTGATGAATCAGTCTTGTGTGTGAGGGAGAGGTGTGCATGTAAACTAATGGAAACATTCTGGCAACATGGCAGGCAGCTGAGTGGGAGGAATACAGAATGGGGATGTCTGTGCACTGCATGTGTATAAGTAAGTCACTTTTACAATGCCTTCGGTGGGCTTAGACCAAAGAGATTAAAGCTAAAGCTATCTACACAGTACAGGCAAAGCATTCCCACTGTTGCTGTGCCATTAAAGGCAAATTCAGAAAACTCCCACCTGTTTCTACCCAGAAGACAAAGCTGCTTCTTCCTCATTTGAGATTCAGTGAGTGGTTGGAACAATGTTCCACATTACTGCCACTTAGTGGAACGAGTGATGGGGACGAATAACGTCATTACAGAATAAATCAGGAGTCAGGAGAAAAGTAAATTTACCCAAAAACATTGTGGAAGAAGATCTATACAGTATCTAACTCAAATGGTGTTTAGCCATGAGTAGGGTGACCAAACGTCCTCTTTTGCCCGGACATGTCCTCTTTTCACGCCCTGTCCGGGGCGTCCGGGGGGGGGGGGTTTATAAATTCATGAAAATGTCCGGGTTTCATTGTTTTTCAGTTTCAGTTTCAGTTTCACAGCCCTTTGCGAGCATCTGAAGGCTCGGGACTGCATTTTTCGCCGAACATATAAATAACAGAATTAAATCGCTATTTGTTGCCGTTTGAATGCCATCTGAATCGCCAAAATCCGTGCCTTGGTTCTCGACTTACATGCCGATATGTCAGGCGTGCAACTTTTTACGCGTGCGCGTCAGATTATCACCCCGGACTCCCGAGGCTCCAGAAGTCAATCATCCGGCGATTGCGAAAATTATTGGTCAGCGTTGTAACTTGTAGACAACAATGAGTGTAGTCAAGTCAAGTCAAGAGTCAAGAGTTTTAATTGTCACGGCATACAGGTATACAATGAAATGCGGGTGGTCTTGCCCGCAACGATGTGCAATACAGTGGTACAACATATAATAGAATCAAATGAAAAAACAACATTGTGCAGTAAACAGGTAACAGGTAACATGGAGTGACATCTCGGTATCTGTACATAGTTATTTACAGAGCATATGGGACATGCTAGTTAGCTTTGGTAGTGCAATACACTGTTCCTGTTATTCTAATTTAAAGTGTCCTTTCCTTTGGCCATAAGTGTGCGTGTGTGCGACATGAGTGTGTGCCCGCTCATGTTAAAGTGTTAAGTGGCTGCTCGTGTGTGAGCGTGCACAGCGTGCGTGTCGTGTGTGTGTTCATGTGTGCTTGTGTGTGGATAGTTCAATGTTCTGAGCACTCAATGTTCATTGTTCATGGCTCTGATGGCCTGGGGGAAGAAGCTGAGCCTAAGCCGCTCTGTCCTAGTAGCTGGGGTTCGCAGGCGTCTGCCTGACCTCAGCAGCTGAAACAGGCTGTTATTGGGGTGGTGAGGGTCTTTCATTATCCTGCAGGCTCTGGATTTGCACCTCTTGTTGTATAGAACCTGCAGGGGGGGTAGTGCAATACCCGTGGTGCGCTCGGCTGAGCGCACCACTCTCTGTAGGGCCTTCTTGTCCTGTGCCGTGCTGTTTCCATACCAGGCAGTGATGTTTCCGGTCAGGATGCTCTCTACAGCTCCTGAGTAGAAGGACTGGAGTATCTTCCCCGATACTCTGAACTTCCTTAACTGTCTCAGGTGGTAGAGGCGCTGTTTTGCCTTCTTTACTACTGTGTCTATGTGTGTTGACCATGTCAGGTCCTCTGAGATGTGGACCCACAGGTACTTAAAGCTGCTCACCCTGTCCACGGTAGCCCCGTTAATCATCAGTGGTGTGTGCGTCTCCTGCTGTCCTCTCCTATAATCCACGATCAGCTCCTTGGTTTTACCAATGTTCAGGAGCAGGCTGTTGTCCTGGCACCAGCGTTCCAGTACCTCAACCTCCTCCCGGTAGGCCTTCTCGTCGTTGTCCGAGATCAGCCCCACCACCACCGTGTCGTCTGCGAACTTCACTATGGAGTTGGAGCTGAACTTGGCCACACAATCGTGTGTGTAGAGTGAGTACAGCAGGGGGCTCAGAAGTGTATAGCTTTCCAGTGATATCCCACGTGGGGTGTGCGAATCAGGGATCTAGGTGAAAATTTACAAGCGAAGACAGGATCAAGTGATACAAATTCCGAATGAATTTACTCGGATGAGGAAATAGAAAGATGGAGAGCTTTTTTCTTGGCACACAGTTTAGCCGGATGTCTCTAGTCCAGTGGTCACCAACCCGTCGATCGCGATCAACTGGTAGATCTTTGAGACTTTCCCTGTAGATCTTTCCCTGAGAGTCCACATTACAGTTCTACTTTTGTTTTGGTGTGAAAAGTGATGCTGCATAAGATGACTGCACTTAGCACTGACTGAGAAAGTACATAGTACAGTTCTACTTTGACAAACATACAATTAACATTTTATAATGTTAATAATATGAGAGTCCACATTACAGTTCTACTTTTGTTTTGATGTGAAAGGTGATGCTCCATAAGATGACTGCACTTAGGACTGACTGAGAAAGTACACATTACAGTTCTACTTTATAAAATGCTAATTGTAAATATGTTTGTCAATGTTAATAATATGAGAAAGTCCACATTACAGTTCTACTTTTGTTTTGATGTGAACAGTGATGCTGCATAAGATGGCTGCACTTAGCACTGACTGAGAAAGCACATATTACAGTTCTACTTTATAAAATGCTAATTGTAAATATGTTTATCAATGTTAATAATATGAGAAAGTCCACATTACAGTTCTACTTTTGTTTTGATGTGAAAAGTGATGCTGCATAAGATGACTGCACCTAGCACTGACTGAGAAAGTACATATTACAGTTCTACTTTGACATTTTAATGTTGGACCAAAGCATTGCATGTAATTAGAATACAGGCAAATAAAAGTCATTTAGTTTAAAGTACAATCTTGGCTGTCTTTGTCTCTCAACGCTTAAATAGGTAGATCTTACCTTCACCACAAAAAAAGTGATCTTGGGCTTAAAAAGGTTGGTGACCACTGCTTTAGTCTATAAGACTAATTTCTGAATGGATTTTTATAAAGTTTGGAACTGTAGCTACTACATAAGACTTCAGGCTATGGATTTGCGGTGTTTTCCAGCTTATACAAAAATATATATATATATTATTTTGGAATATTGCAACTACTACACAAAAACGTGAGTACACAAGTTCAAGTTCAACTCATGTTCAGCCCTATGTTACTCATTAGCACTAAAAGTGATTTTTCTTTATTGTGTAAGAAACTACAGAATCTTTCAAAAGAGACCAGGCTTATGCATGTAAGCATAAAGTATAAAGATAAGCTTTGCAAAAAAACGTATGCAGTCCTCAAGTTCAAGTAAAACTATTTCCACTTTTCTGGGCGCATGTTATGTGGTTACATTTGGGATATTGCAACCACTACAGGAGAATGTGAGTACACAAGTTCACGTTCAACTCAAGTTCAGACCTATATGCTACTCTATTTCAATAGCACAAAAAGTGATTTTCCTTTTTTGCATTAGTAACTTCAGAATGTTATCTTTTAAAAGAGACCAGGCTTATGCATGTGCTATAAGCATAACGTATAAAGATAAGCTTTGCAAAAAAAGTATGCAGTCCTCAAGTTCAAGTAAAAAAAATTGTCACCCTAGCCATGAGGAACAAGATTTAATGTGCACACTCCATACATTTATATGGCTTAGACAGCCAACTTATATACCAGTATGTTTTGAATGATTTTAATTAGGGCTGGGACTTTATTGCGTTAATTTAGATTAATTAACAAAAAAATATATTATAATAATTACACATTTTATCGCTCTTTAGAATTTGTTTGCACTCCAGACACCACGGAACGTTTCTCAGTGGGCAAGTTCCAGGCATACCGTTTATACAGGTGCACAGCGTGCATTGGGTGACGTCAGACAGTTGTAGGCTAAAGTTGAAAAGTTGAGGCTGCGTTGCCCGTTGAATGGGAGATTTAGATATAAAGAAATTAAATTATGGAAGTGTTGATACGAGAATGGTTGTGTTTGCAAATACTTTGGGCGGGATCCACTAAGAATGGATTGCGCGGTGTTAAATGCACCCTTAACTGCGTGGGTTTGCGTGCGGTATCTGCTCCGTCTTTGCGAGCTACTGTCGTATATTTATTGAATCAAAATGCACGATACAGGTATAAAAAGAGATTTTAGTTCAACTAGGTTCTCAGGTTGTCAGCCGGTAGAGAATAGACCATTTTGGTGGTTAGATGACACATCTCCCCTCACCCCACCATTTGGCTGACTAAAGGTAATCACCGACCCCACCAGTCTATCTTGAGGGAAGCAGGAAACGAGTCTTGTTTATTTTAGGTAAAATAATCAACTAATCACTGTTCTCCCACTGTCGAAACCACCCTCTGAAGGCCATATAAAGTGAATGATTAGCTTTTAGAACTGATACCAAACAGGATTCAGAGCCGGGAAACTACCTTAGTTTGACCTGGCCTGACCCAATGCTGGCCCTTAAGTGCTGGAGGTAAGCAGCTGGTAAGAGAGAGATTAAGCTTTAAAAACTATTAAAAGCTAAACAACAAAGTAAAATAGTAATCGATTAAAGATTAGACTAGAAGCAAGTAGATGGTATAAACAAACAATTTAGTACCAAGAATGACACAAATTGGACACTGGAAAAGCTAAATACAATTAATTACATGATATAATTAATTTAAGCGTACTAGACCAAAAAGTAAAACTGTTAAAAACATAATTACATTAGGAAATTGGCTATTAGGGATAAAACGAATTGGAATTACCAAAGTTAAAAAGACATATAAATAGTACTCCCTTTTCTTTGACTCCTTTTGTATCACAAACAGTACTGTATTTGCAAAGCTGGTATGTCATAAATGTATAGATGTAGCAGTACTGAATATCTGTATGTCATATATGTCCTGATGAATTGCTGCATCCCCTTGACAGTTGTGTGTGTTGAGCTGTACTGTGTTGTACCCATTGATTGAGTTTTCAATCAATCAATTCAATTAATCCTTATATCCATGGGACGGCCAAACCTAGTCTCTAAAACAAACATTACTACCTTAAATGGAGCTAGTTCTCACATTTAGGATGACGTGTCAAGCAGCAGAAAGAGCTTTAGCCAATAGGAGAAGCCCGAGCCCTGGGGGACGTCACGACGTCTCCGGGGGCTCGGGGGGAAAGATTTTCTTTTTAAGCAGGGCGGAGAAAGGAGAAGGAGCGCGCTCAGACGAAACGGGACACAGCAGGACGAGAGACTGACAAACTGAGACGGAGAAAACCTGGAGACATCAAAACCGAGACGCAACCCCTGACTATTGATTAGAATAGAAGCTGTGAACCCGATAATTTAAGCTGATGTTTTCCAATAAAACAACAGTCAGACTTGTTTTCACCCGTAGCTCTGACTCCGTCTCCAACTTGATTTCAACCAATGAAATGAATGAACTTTTTAAACGTGTACAACCAGCAGAGTAAGGTAGCTACCCACTATACAACTCGAGACGATATAGCTACATAGAATCTATTGAAAATACACGTTACTACCCACTAAGGCATTGTGCGGATGAGATACCAGCGCAGACATGTCCATTATGCGTGGAGTTTGCTCCTGATCTGCTCCAGCACAGTTGGCTCGGGGAGCAGTCTTCTGCACCTGACAGCGCTGTTGGCAGATATCAGGAAGGGGAAAAATAACCCCCAAACCCAAGGCATAGACATAACAGTATTTTTCACCATTAGTATTCCGTTCATTTCGTATTTTTTTTAGTTTACTTCGTAATGTATAGAGCTTGCTTAATTTGTATTTTAATGACCGATTGCATCCTTTGTTTTTTTCACATTTATATGTGCTGCTTAACTCTTTCTGTGCCAAACACGAGAATTCCTGTGTTTCAAATCCAACCGCTGAGCGCCAAAACGCGGTTTCTCGTTTTTAGATAATCTTTTCTGATTTTACTATTCTAAACACTCGCGAGGACCTGCCTGTGTCTCCCTGGCACCGCTGCCTACGTTATAATTGCAATGCCGATAGAATCCTGCAGTATCGCCTACCTTTTGAACTGGGTCTCTCAGTTGTCTTTCAGTGCCTCCGGCTGCAGGAATCCCCTCCCCCTCAAAGTGAATCAGCACACAGCTATATGTCCCAGATTTTCTCGCCTGAAACCTATTGTTTCCCATATTATAGGCCAGGCCCAATGCACACCAATAATGGCGATCACGATGGAACTACTGGGTTTATTCATTTTGGAGTACCTTCTGACTAAGGTAAGGTCTATTTTACCAAACCTAAAACATGCTTTTGTATTGATCACAGCGTCATATTTTACCAAACCTAAAACATGCTTTTTGGTAACGATCGCAGCTTCGTAAAATGACCCCCCCTCCCTTGATGATTTTGTGAAGAAACATCTAATAATATTTTGAGATAATAATATTAGATGTTTCTTCACAAAATCATCAAGGGAGGGGGGGCCGTTTATGGTTTATACCTTTGATTTGGAAATAATATAGGTTTCAGGCGAGCAACCCGAACGATTTGTGCATATGCATATAACACGTCATATCTCACTATCTAGAAAACGAGACTGGATTATTTGGAAACGGGGCGATGTTTAGTGTGGAATAGCGCACAAATGAAAGTATGTAGAAATTAACTGGTTTGTCCATGTTGGACTATAAATAGTGCCTGTCAAATGAGCCATACTATTGTCTCCATAGCTATAATATAAAATATACGATGGGTCCGCAAACATCGTGAAAATGGTCAATAACGCTGGCACCAGGGAGTAAAGATGGGAAAACAGTGTGGCAGTCAATGAGTTAATATAGCCTACATAAACAAATATGTCGATTTATCGATACTCCCATCAATCGACAATCATGACGTTGCATTACTGCTGATCAGCACGCCTATCAGAAATAAATGTTTACTGTATGATAATCTCAGAACCAAGCATTTGAAATTACATGGCTTAGTGCTTAGCCTCATTTATAATAGCGTTCACTGCCAGACTTGGAGCAATTAAGTCACGCCACTTTGCGAAGGCTATCTCGGCCTGGGGCTGCATATTTCTCGAACAAATCATATACCGTTTATAAGATCTGTTTTCTGGTGTTCCAACGAAACCTCAATCAACAAAATCCGTGCATAGGTTCTGACTGTAGGCTACAGGACGAAATGTAAGGTGGCATAGTCAGTCACTTATAGCCTTATTTTTCACAGCCATACTTGGAGCAAATCATGCCACTTTGCGAAGGCTATCTTGGCCTGGGGCTGCATATTTCTCGAACAAATCATATAGCGTTTTTAAGATCTAGTTTCTGGTGTTCCAACGAAAGCTCAATCAACAAAATCCGTGCATTGAGTCTGGCTGTACAGGACGAAATGTAAGGGAGCGTACTTATTGCATAATTACTACTGTACTAGTGTAACTTTTCCCGCGACAACTCACCCCTCTTGACAATTTAGGCACTGTGCCAGTGAAGATTTTATAATTAACGAATATTTTGAGTGAGCAAGTTGTATTTAATGTTTAGTTAGGATAATAGAACCTGTAATAATAAACATATTTATATAGCATTACGATACCTGCGTCTGGCAACAATTACTGCTGCCATGATCACCTGTGACGCTGGCATGATGCCCCATAGCGTTTAGGTCTTTGCGCTTAGTTACCACCATGTCTGGAAGACGGTAGGTGCGTACACTGCGTAGCGTTAACTGCTCTGTGCAATTGGTCGCTGGGCTTTGTGGATAGGTATTTTTTTCGACAAGGCTCATTTGCATAGAAAGGGGACATGTTCCGCCCATATTATCTCATTTAAATACGCACCAATTGCACCGGACGCAATGCTGACGGAACGCAGTTGCCACCTCATTTCACCCGTTGCGCATCCTCTGTGGATAGCAAACTGAGTTTCAGAGCTTTCTGTCAGAAAAAGCCACGCAAACCCTTTGTGGATCCTGCCCTTTGTATTTAGGTATCACCTCAATTGAGGTATCACCTCAATGCTAAGCATGTAGCAGCTACCGTGGATGATATAGCTAACAGGCTAACATTAGCCCTAGTACGAGCCTCCTGCTGTTTGCGTCAGACTCTGATTCAGAGGATGAAGAGGGGGCTAACAGTGCTCTGGTGCTCTACAGAGCAGAGCCAATAATTGTTTCTTAGTCTGGTTTGTTCATACAGAATATTGAAAAAAATAAGAGAAATCAAGACTTTTTTTTTTTCAATGGTCAACTTCTGGAATGTACTTGAAAGTACTGTGTTTTACTTTTACCTCGAAAGTGCTTGAGTTTACAAAAGGTCCTTTGTGCTATATATATATTATTCCTAAAAGACCTGCACTTTGTTAAAAATGGCAGTGATCTGTTGGTCTGTGTAGTAGCTAATAAACAAGATGTTGCTGCTTAAACATGTATAATGTATATTCATTGATTCAATTGTATACGAAAATACATTTGAATTGAACATTTTTACTTTTCGCATCAAATATTGATATTGATATTTAAAATGCGATTAATTTTGATTAATTAACTACAAAGTCTCAAATTAATTAAATAAACTATTTTAATCGAGTCCTACCACTCATTTGAACCATGCGTTGAACGGCAACAACGAGTATACTCGTTATTAGATCGTTTGATATTTTTCCTTTGATCCCCACTCTACAGACTCCCCCGGAGTGTTCTGAATCACTTTAGCACAGCCACATACGCTGGAACTGCAATGCCGATCGAATCTCACCAGATGGCAGTATCGTCTACCATTTGAACTCGGATAGGAAGGCAGCAGTATTGGCAATGAATGCACAGAGGCATCGAGGCTCACTCTGGGGCAGGAGCTCTTCCAAAGCAATCGCAAGCAGATATGCTCACCTCAGAACCTATAGTGTCCAGTAGACACATGTAATTACATATAAACTTGTAATCGCGATCGCCGAAGGGATCATTGGAATTATTCTTTTTGGATTACCTTCTGGCTAAGGTAAGGACCCCCTATGTCTATTTTACCGAACGCGAAACGTGTTTATGTAACGGTCACAGTGGCATACTATACCGGTCATAGACAAGGCTTTTTCTAACGATCGGATTTTCGGGGTAAGACTACCACCCCCCCCCCCCCCCCCGCCCTTGATGATTTTGTGAAGGTACATATGTACATGTTATATACCTTTGATTTGGGAGTATTTGGGGGTTCAGGGAATCAACCAGAACGATTCGGGCTTATTGCACATAAAGCAATATCTCCTGGGGCGCCCCAGTGGCGAACCACATAGCGCGCTCAGCCGCGACACGGCCGACCCGGGTTCGACTCCCGAACCCGTCGTTATTTGCAGAATGTCTTCCCCCCACTCTGTCTCCCATTCCTCCTCTGTCTCTCCCTACTGGACTGCCCAGTAGAAATAAAGCGATAAAAACGCCAAAAAAAGTATCTTTAAAAAAATTTAAGAAAGCAATATCTCCTATCTTGCGATCTATGGAAAAAGACTGGATTCTTACGGAAATGGGCGATGTTCAGTGTGTAATAAACTACAGTGTGTAGAAACTAACGCCTTTTTCCATGTTGTACTCCGAATAGTGTCTGTCAAATGAGCCATACCATTTTCCCCATAGCTATAATATAGAATATACAAATAGCTCCGCAAAGATCATGAATTATCGCGAAAACAGTCACGATAAGCTGGCCTACTGACCGCAGGATGCACGGCCAGCGTGGCAGTCAATGAGTTAATGTGTATCATGTATACAAATTTAGTATTTGTATAGACCCTGTTTGTAAACAATGATGACGTTCTCACTCCTGAAGTCTCCAGGGACTGTCTGGATGACACCAGCTGACGACATGGCTGTGCTGTTCAGTTACCTTCACCTCATACCCGCGGGAATATGTTTTGAGTAGGGGGTGCTGTGCCGTTGTGCGCGGCTCCAAAACATAATGATGCTCTCCTTAAGTCCAACGCACACGGCGGGCGATTTTTGATAGCGACCGACTTTTTTTGCGAGGCGACCGACATAATTGTATCGCGTCCATTGTTATGAATGAGACAACCCACACGGCAAGAGATTTTCGAGCGACGATCGCGCAGCAACTTCTGTCGCTTGGCTAAATATCGCCTCAATCCTATTTTTTTTGGCGACGGCAGGCGACACAGCAAGGACAATGAGGAAATAACACGACTTCTACAGTAGAAGTAGTACAGAAGTTCTACTGGTGTATCATTTGTACACCATTCATTTATCAATACATTCATTGATCAATAACCTACATATTATTACCATGCTACTTATGTTAATTATTATTAACAGGAACAATTTAAATAAATAACGTTAGTTGGAGAAGTTATAGTGGCCGTTTGTCATTAACTAATAAATTGACAATGCGCCACGATGCACCTACTAGATGTTTTTATATTCGGGTAACAAAATAAGTTGTGGATGTTGACAGAGTTTAATGTCCAGGCTGCAGCTGATGTAGTTTGTAAGGTTTATTGTCCAAAGAAAATTATGGTTGAGAACAAAACAGTTTGCGTCTTCCGTGAAAAAACATTATCTTTCAGCAGATGCATACCATTACTTGTCCAATCGGTGGTAGTGAACGTATTGTAGCGATCAGTCATGCAGTAATGTCAGGAAGAATGAGGATAGGTTGTCTTCGTATATGGTGGTTTAATTCCAGCTCATTATGGGTTTTACAGGTTAATAAGTTATACTTCCCTCGTAATGCACAAGCACAACACAGCTACCTGCTAATATGCTCGCTTCACGACAACCTAACGTCCGGTCCGTCCTCTCATATCTCCCGAGGCGAAACGACACCCACAGCTAAACAGAGCGACACATAGCTTATTATACCTGAACGGTCGGATCTGGTGTGGGGTGCCAAGCGATTGTCGTTGAGCGACAGACGATCGCATCGCCAGGCGACGTCGGTCACCCGCCATGTGCTTTAGACTTTATACATCTCAGCGGTTTCAATCTCAGCATCCAAATCATCCGTCAGAGTTATCTGTTCTATTTCACGGTCAGGTTCCAACAAACTGTCTTATTTAACTCCCAGTACATCCAATAAAGTGCTGAAGTGATTCGGAGTTTCCTTGTCAATTTCAATGTCCATCTGATTAAAAACTTGTGTAGTACTAGTAACACCTCTGATTGCGCTCCGCTTTTGTTTCATTCTTTCAATTTCAGTCCGAAGTTCGTCTTCACCCATTCTAGAGCTATCCAAAACGCTCATATCTCCCGGGTTTCGGAAACATTATAATAATGTGACAAATTTATTTTGCACCAATATCCGTTCATGCCGTGAGGGGGTGCTGCACCTGGAGGTGGGGGTGCTGCCGCTCCCTGAGCACCCCTACTTCCCGCGGCTATGCTTTGCCTTGTCAAATGTCAAATGCTTTCATTCACAATGTGCATGGAGCCTCTCCCACGGAAAGACAGCGGAGTGCTATAATAGTCTAACCAGGTATGCAAGGGCATTCGACACCAAAGATCCTGACCCAGCTCTAATGCTCACTGTACCAGAGGACAACGAGACAACACTACTAATATACTAATTCTATGATTCCAACTCAATAGATAAGTAAGTACGACTGTCATGAGTTCATGTACAGTTCATGTATTTACAGTTCATGTATTTACTAGGGATGCAAATAATTTTTTTTGAAAACCGATACCGATATTTTCCGATATCACATTTTAATGCCGATATCGGCCGATAATATCGGTAGACCGATAATATCGGACATCCCTAGTATTTACAGTTCTCTAGACAATCTATGACATTTTAAATATACAGCATATGAGATAGCGTGTACAGAATTATACTATTATGCTGTCTTTAACTTGAGAGCAATTTTAGATAATGGAATTTGAAAATATCTTGTCTCAATACCTGAAACAGACTCATGGTTCTTTGTTATAGAATTTCAGGGTGGGGGGGGGGTAGTGCAGCCTTCTTCGTCACCTACAGTCATAAAAGCTGGTGTGGCTGGACACCAGATCCCTTCACCTACAGTCATAAGAGCCGGTGTGGCTGGACACCAATCCCTTCCCCTACAGTCATACTCCTCTATATCACTCTACTGATGATACAGCAGTAGTTTCTTGAGCATTCCATATTCGCAAATGATTGATACTGTACAAGCAAACCATTGTCCTCGAGTGGCTTTGAATGCAATATAATTCGAGGCCACAATGCCCTCCTAATTTGCATATAACACAAGAGCTACACCAAGGTCAAAGGAAAAGCGTGCAGTAAAATAAAATGGAAACAAATGCTACTGTCAGTGCTCCAGATGTTGCTTATTGTATCTCATCCATCTGCTGCTGAGTTGAATTTGAAATGCAATAACTCTCTGTCTCAACCACTGAAACGGTGTGAGGAAGTAGGGGGGGTGCCCTCTTCGTCTAGGTACTGGGACCACGTTCCCCTTTCTGTCTAGGTTCTGGGACCACATCCCCCTCTCTGTCTAAGTGCTGGGACCACATTCCCCTCTCCGTCTAGGTGCTGGGACCACATCTCCCTCTCCGTCTAGGTGCTGGGACCACATCCCCCTCTCCGTCTAGGTGCTGGGACCACATTCCCCTCTCCGTCTAGGTGCTGGGACCACATTCCCCTCTCTGTCTAGGTGCTGGGACCACATCCCCCTCTCCGTCTAGGTGCTGGGACCACATTCCCCTCTCTGTCTAGGTGCTGGGACCGCCTTCCCTCTCTGTCTAGATCAGGGGTGCCCAACCTTTTTTTAACCAAGATCTACTTTTTTATTTACCACCTAGCCGAGAGCTACCAGCCAAAATTGTATATTGTAAGCCGTCATTTGAGGCTTTATAAAAGCAGCATAATGAACACAAATCTGTCAGTGCCGAGTCCGACCTCATCTTAAATAACAAACGGCATTGCTTGTTGTACGGTAGTTAACAAGGAGAGGCAGAGTTGATTTTGCAAAAGAAAAAGAAAAAAACATTATTTTTTATAATCTCATTTTATTAATCGAGATCTACTTGAAATCAGCCCGTGATCTACCTGTCGATCGCGATCAACTGGTTGGGCACCACTGTCTAGATGATGGGACTGTGTTCCCCTCTCTGTCTAGGTGCTGAAACCGCGTTCCCCTCTCTGACTAGTTGCTGGGACCACATTCCCCTCTCTGACTAGGTGCTGGGACCGCCTTCCCTCTCTGTCTAGATCAGGGGTAGGCAACCCTAGGCACGCTTGCCTGCATAGGCACGCGGGGCATTTTCATAGGCACAGGGGGCAGCAGTAAAAACAAAAAATATTATAATTATTTTTTCTTTTTCTTTTTGCTTTGAAATATTATAGTGAAATATTTTGCACTGTTGTCGCATTTATCTTGTTGAAATCCTCCCACAGGTTATTTTTACTACCACATATTTAATTGAGACCCTTTATTTGTTTATTATTTCAATTTAGCTGGAAATACATTGCTACATCATTCAGTAACATTTGCAGAGCCTTATAACAAAAACATTATTACGGTCACCATTGTGACCAGTGGGATTAATCAACACATTTTATTATTTATTTTTCCATTTCATTGAACATTGCACATGTTAAAAGCAATTTTTTTTACTCAAAATGTGAGTATTACCAAGTCAACTTGTGTTCTTAAAACAATGACATTAGGTTGAAACACATTATTAGGTTGAAATAATGTGGTTGTGTACTTATTTTTCTGTTAACTTATTATTGATTGAAAACTGAAAACCTTAAAGTGGAGATGAAGCAGTGAACAATGTGATCCTAGTTTGTTTGTTGTGTACCTTGTGTAAGACAGGGTACTATAATCAAATGTGAAATCTATCTTATTTGTCTGAAAAATCAAATATAATATCCCTGTTTTCAACATGGGCGCCGCCATTTTGTTGCTGACGTCATGGCTGACGTCATGGGGCTTGTTTGGTGTATACACTGCTGGTTAGCTGCCTATAGTGAATGGGTCAGTCAGTAAATAAAATGTTGCCTACAAAACAACGGGAACGCGGTGGTTCTGTTTGTATTGCTCCTGGCTGTTCAAACTAATTTTACCATGTGAAAGAGAGGAAAGTTGGTTAATTTCCACAAACTACCAGTGAAAAAAACAGTGTTGTTGGCACGTTGGCTCAGGCTGGCTGCACTCAGGCGGCGCGACCAGCCTGTTGGACAGGGAAGGAGGATCTGCAGCGAACACTTCATTGCCTCGGATTATGTTGTTGGGGTGGGATGTTTGTCCAGAAGACCACTAATCAGCTTAAGCCGGACGCGGTTCCCTCAGTCTTCGACAGACAGACCGGCCCAGGCAGTTCAGCGTCGCGGAGCATTCAGCTTGCTGGCTACACAGCTCCACTTCAACCAGCCGAGCGTCGGGAGCTCCAGCAGCTTGTCGATGTGCTAATAGCCTGGAGCCAGCTACCGTTAGCTTGCCGAGGCTATTAGCACACCGACAAGCTGTGTAGCCAGCTACCGTTAGCTTGCCGAGGCTATTAGCACATCGACAAGCTGTGTAGCCAGCTACCGTTAGCTTGCCGAGGCTATTAGCACATCGACAAGCTGTGTAGCCAGCTACCGTTAGCTTGCCGAGGCTATTAGCACATCGACAAGCTGTGTAGCCAGCTACCGTTAGCTTGCCGAGGCTATTAGCACATCGACAAGCTGTGTAGCCAGCTACCGTTAGCTTGCCGAGGCTATTAGCACATCGACAAGCTGTGTAGCCAGCAGGCTGAATGCTCCGCGACGCTGGTTGAAGTGGATTTAGGTAGCCAGCAGGCTGAATGCTCCGCGACGCTGAACTGCGTGGGCCGGTCTGTCTGTCGAAGACCGAGGGAACCGCGTCCGGATTCAGCTGATTAGTGGTCTTCTGGACAAACATCCCACCCCAACAACATAATCCGAGGCAATGAAGTGTTCGCTGCAGATCCTCCTTCCCTGTCCAACAGGCTGGTCGCGCCGCCTGAGTGCAGCCAGCCTGAGCCAACGTGCCAACAACACTGTTTTTTTCACTGGTAGTTTGTGGAAATTAACCAACTTTCCTCTCTTTCACATGGTAAAATTAGTTTGAACAGCCAGGAGCAATACAAACAGAACCACCGCGGTCCCGTTGTTTTGTAGGCAACATTTTATTTACTGACTGACCCATTCACTATAGGCAGCTAACCAGCAGTGTATACACCAAACAAGCCCCATGACGTCAGCAACAAAATGGCCGCGCCCATAATGATAAATGCTTCAAAAATGCACATAACAAATCGTTTTTTCTTAGAAACTGCTTATTTTTATAACGTGATTTTTTCTGTGGCTTATCTAAATACTAATGTGATGCTATGAATATGTATTTATCGCTATGCTTCATCTCCACTTTAATGCACAGTAACTGAACTCAATATTTTTAAGTTCTGGTAACTTATTATTATTATTTATTTTTTTACAGTGTAGTCTTGCGATCAATCAAAACTTATTTACACGATATACCTCACATTCACCCTCCATTCACATCCTGGTGTTCTCCATTAGGCCTGTAGGTGGAGCTATGACAGCACACGTACAGTACACACACCGATGGTGTGTGATGTGTCCAAAAATGAATGGGCAAATGTGAGTGAAATGGTCGCACTGTATGCAGCTGTTTGTCTGCATTGCATTCCCCCCCCCCCCCCCCCCCCCCCAACTCAGATTTAGGGTTGATACAACCATCATAATAATATTGTTAATAATAACAATAATGATGTAATAATGTAAAAATTATACCCCTGGTCTAGATGATGGGACTGTGTGCCCCTCTCTGTCTAGGTGCTGAGACCGCGTTCCCCTCACCATCTAGGTGCTGGGACCCCATTCCCCTCTCTGTCTAGGTGCTGGGACCGCCTTCCCCTCTCTGTTTAAGGTGATGGGAATGTGTTCCCCTCTCTGTCTAGGTCATGGATCGGTAACCTTTACTATCAAAAGAGCCATTTTTCCCCCTCCTGCACGAAATAAAATTTATCTGGAGCCACATTTACCCTTAAAGGGGAACTATCTTATAAATGGCCTTTTTGAGTGTTTAGCATTGTTTCCTAGCTATGTGAACTTATATTAATATGATCTATGTCTCAAAATTCTCATATTGGCGCATTCTTCCAATTCTCCTCTCACAATATTCACCCTCACTGAACTGAGTCGTTTGAAAATGTGCCTATATGTGATGTCATATAGTCACCGCTGCATGTTAATGTGGCTCCTCAGGCACAGGTGCACCTGCACCCCAGTCCACATCAGCTCAAAACAGCTCGAGATCTTGAGGTAGAAAAATGCTGTTTTTGAGGACTTGGTTAGAAATACAAAACAATGAATAAAAAAAATATATATATTACAGAGGTGTTCCATAGACTCACAGGAATTGTGTAAAAGTGCCCAAATAGTGAAAGAAATAGTAAAATAGTTCCCCTTTAAACTTTTAAATGTATAAAGTTGTATATATATACTTATACTATATATAGAGAGGGATTGGAATTTATTCAAAATTCAATTCAATTCTAGTATGTACCTATTGTTATTTTCCGTTCTGTCTCAAGTGTCGCAGAGGAGATAGGCAGAAATAACAGCTGCCACCAAATCCATTCCAAATAAAAGACAACGGACCCAGTACTTTGTTGGTGAAAATATGCCTACAAACATTAAATATCTTTGGAGCCGTTTGTGTTGAATTGTATCTGCATCGGGAGAATATCTTCTCACCGTCAAAATTGTAAGTGCATCTCTTGCATAAAGGCTGGTGCGCATAGGGCATATATTATTTAAATTAGTTTTCTCTAACAAACGCATCTATTTCTATATTTCGTATAGTTTCATACATATTGAGGACATTCTGAGGACAACAGCAGAGAGGGTAGGATCTTTTAACTGAATAATACTGTGTACATCATTTTGAAGTGTGTGACTAAATTGTGTTGTGGAAATTGTTTGTAATTAGTTTCACCCAGCTGACAGAAACTGGAGGTGTGGCCTTTGTGCATGTAGTTAAGTGGGCACTTGTGACAGTTTTTCTGCTTAAATACCAGCTTTTTCTCTGTTGGATTCATTCTGAGGACAACAGCAGAGAGGGTAGGATCTTTTAACTGAATAATACTGTGTACATCATTTTGAAGTGTGTGACTAAATTGTGTTGTGGAAATTGTTTGTAATTAGTTTCACCCAGCTGACAGAAACTGGAGGTGTGGCCTTTGTGCATGTAGTTAAGTGGGCACTTGTGACCGTTTTTCTGCTTAAATACCAGCTTTTTCTCTGTTGGATTCATTCTGAGGACAACAGCAGAGAGGGTAGGATATTTTAACTGAATAATACTGTGTACATCATTTTGAAGTGTGTGACTAAATTGTGTTGTGGAAATTGTTTGTAATTAGTTTCACCCAGCTGACAGAA
Organism: Notolepis coatsorum; assembly: GCF_963971535.1. Taxonomy (NCBI): domain Eukaryota; kingdom Metazoa; phylum Chordata; class Actinopteri; order Aulopiformes; family Paralepididae; genus Notolepis; species Notolepis coatsorum. Next base: position 33,532,834 of record NC_140175.1, on the reverse strand, counting down.
ACTGGAGGTGTGGCCTTTTGCTGCAGGTGTCACTCATCAGTAATTAGTGATAGTGATTTAAAGACTTGCTGGCGTAGCGTCAGCGAAGCGTCGAGAAACGAAGAGGGACAAAGAGGAGGAGTTTTCCTGGAGTTCTCCGCTGAGGGATCCACCGATACACCCAGTGCTAAGTACACCATAATCCCATATTTCCCTCCCACTCTGCTATTTCCCTACTATCTCGCTTCCTCCCTACCCCCTTCAACTTCCTCCTACCACTCTTGACACCACAATGTGCCTCATACCTATATCCACAATCTGCTCCTCAAGAACAGAATCAACCCATCCACGCCAGTTTGCTAGCAACCCGGCTAATCTCTCCTACCCTCCTACAGCCTCTAATACACCTGTCACAGTACAGGGAGGCTTATGGAATTGTCAATCAGCAGTCAAGAAAGCTGACTTCATTACTGCCTACGCCCATAGTCTAAATCTGCAGCTCCTGGCTCTAACTGAGACCTGGATAACCCCCAATAACTCGTCAACACCTGCAGCATTATCTACAAACTATAACTTCACTCACACACCTCGACCCTCCAGACGGGGTGGAGGCACTGGCCTCATGACATCTCCTTCATGGGCTACAAACCTAACGCAACTCCCAGAACTGTCACTCTCCTCCCTCGAATATCATGCAGTATCTGTCTCTAATCCTTTCAATCTCACCATTGTTACACTCTATCGCCCTCCAGGTCCCCTCGATCACTTCACAGATGAGCTGGACATGCTTCTAAGCTCCTTACCGGAAGATGGTACCCCGCTCCTTCTATTGGGCGACTTCAACCTGCCTGACTCATCTCAGTCGGTCCCAGTGGTCTCCCTCCTACAACAATTTGACCTGACTCCCACTGCCATGCCTCCCACCCACAAAGCAGGCAACTCCTTGGATCTCATATTTTCCCGTAACTCCAGCATCATTAACACCACGGTAACTCCCCTACATGTATCTGACCATTCCTTCATATCCTTCTCACTAACTCTCATGCTTAACCGAAAAGTCTTCACCCCAACTCAAACCGTCTCACTCAGACGCAACCTGCCCTCCCTATCGCCCTCCACCCTCTCCTCTGACATAATATCCGCTCTACCTTTGAGTGACACCTTCTCTGCTCTCCCCACAGAGATGGCAACCTCCACCCTCCTCTCAGCCCTTGCAACCTCCTTCGACAAGCTCTGTCCCCTCGTTGAGAAACCTTCCCGCCGTTCCCCACCCAGTCCATGGCTGACGGATGCAGTGAGAGAACAAAGACAGGTCCTGAGAGCGGCTGAGAGGAAGTATAGAAAGTCACGCCTCACTGCTGACATCGACACATATCACAACCTCTTGTTAACATTCTCCAAAACCATTACTAATGCCAAAGCTTCTTTCTTTCACCATAGGATCGAGGCCTCTGCCAAGAATCTTCGCAAACTGCATGCTACCATGTCTTCCCTCCTCACTCCCCCCCCACCTCCTCCTCCCTCATCTTTTTCTGCCGAAGACTTTGCGATCTTCTTTGAGGAAAAAGTGGAGAACATCCGCAGCTCAACCCCCACCCATTCCAAACGCTGAATCGAGAACCTCATCCTTCACTCTGTCATCTTTCTCTCCCATTACAGAAGCCGAGACCCTGACACTGGTAACGTCGAACCGTCCGACTACATGCCAGCTGGACCAGCTACCCTCCCCACTCCTCCAGACCATAGCACCGGACATCCTCCCATTCCTAACTGCAACCATCAACTCCTCACTCAACTCGGGGGTGGTCCCCACCTCCCTAAAACAAGCTAGAGTCACGCCCCTCATAAAAAAACCAACCCTGAACCCCACCGTCATAGCCAACTATCGTCTCTCTTCTCTCCTTCCTTTCTAAAACACTTGAACGTGCTGTATCCAACCAACTTACTGCTTATCTCTTACAGAATGACCTCCTAGACCCCAATCAGTCTGGCTTCCGGACTGGCCACTCCACAGAAACGGCCCTCATTGCGGTCACAGAGGCACTTCACTTAGCAAAAGCGAAAGGCCTCTCCTCTGTCCTGATTCTCCTAGATCTATCTGCAGCCTTCGACACAGTCAACCATCAGATCCTCCTCGCGGCCCTCGCAGGAATGGGAGTGGCTGGATCTGCGCTGACATGGCTGACATCATACCTCAATGACCCGCTCCTACCAAGTGTCATGGAGAGGGACTCTGTCGGCCACCCGCCCCCCTCCGGACGGGTGTCCCCCAGGGCTCGGTCCTAGGACCCATTCTCTTCTCCCTCTACACTAAATCACTGGGTAACATTATCACGTCTCATGGCTTCTCATATCATTGTTATGCCGATGATACTCAACTCTTCCTCTCCTTCCCTCCCTCAGATATCCACGTCTCTGAGCGGATCTCGGCCTGTCTGTCCGACATCTCCACCTGGATGACGACCAACCACCTCAAACTGAACCTAAGCAAAACAGAATTGCTCCACCTGCCGGCCAAATCCTCCCCCCTGACCGACCTCTCCATCACAGTCGAGAATGCAGCTGTGACCCGCGTCGCCGACCGCCAAGAACCTTGGTGTTGTCCTCGACGACCAGTTGAACTTCTCTGCTCACATCGCAGCGACAACCAGAACCTGCAGATTCCTCCTGAGCAACGTCAGAAGGATACGCCCCTTCCTGACAAAAGAAGCCACCCAACTCCTCGTCCAATCAACAGTCATCTCCCGCCTCGACTACTGCAACGCACTGCTAGCTGGCCTCCCGGCCACTGCCACCAAGCCTCTTCAACTCATTCAAAACGCAGCAGCCCGCCTGATCTCAAACCTACCGAAGTCGGCCCATGTCACCCCACTTCTTAGGGACCTGCACTGGCTCCCCATTGCTGCACGTATCCGCTTCAAGGCCCTCGACCTAGCATACCGTGCGGCAAAGGGAACCGATCCCGCCTACCTCCGGTCAATGGTCTCTAACTACACACCCTCAAGACCCCTACGCTCTGCATCTTCTGGCCGCCTCAGATCTACTCCTATCCAAGCTCCCGGAGGGTCATCAAAGAGAAGCCGCCTATTCTCAGTCCTTGCCCCACAATGGTGGAATGAACTACCCATCCCAGTTAGGACAGCCGAATCCCGTCCAATCTTTCGCCGTCGACTAAAGACTCACTTCTTCAACCATTATCTGAAATGATAAAAAAAAAAAAAAAAAAATCTAACCCCGACTAACCTTACTGTCATGCACTTGTCCTAATAAACTAACCTACACTGTAACACGCAACACTTTGATGAACATTGTTACTCAGCTGATAGAGTTATACCCTTCTTGCTGTCTTGTCGCACAGAACTTGTAAGTCGCTTTGGATAAAAAGCGTCAGCTAAATGACTAAATGTAAATGTAAATGTAAATGTACTCCAGTGTGATTTTTTTATTTACTATTTGCTAACCGAAACAGTTTAGGATATCAACCACCAAATTGTACCACTGTATTGCGACCTTACAGGGAATGTGCATACAGTATATCCAGGGGAAAGTGCTAAATCACCATTTCCCACACATGTACTGTAGGGCTGACCTTGACTAGTCGAATAGTCGACTAATCGATCGAAAGGAGCCGTAGTCGACTGCCAACCTCTTAGTCAAATGCAAAAAATATATAAAAAAAGTTTATAATTATTATTAAAACACATTTGAATCATTCTTTCCAAAAGCAAAGAGACCTAGAAGCCTCTTTAGACATTAAGCATCACAGCCCAAATGGAATGATCCCCCCAATCGACCAATCAAAGTAGACTATACAAATCCTTAGTCGGGGAAAGGCCTAAGGCAGTGTTTCCCCTACCATTGCCTGGACGCACCGCCCCTCCAGAAAAAATTATAATACATTTTCTTTTTAAATATATATATATATATATATATATATATATATATATATATATATATATATATTTTTTTATAGTTTGCTTTAATCACAGTAACGTTGGCGAGCTAGCTAAATTATACATAAATCGGTTTTCATATAAATCAATCTTCACTAAGACTTTAAAACGGTGGTGCAGCACGGTCTACGGAAACGCAGAAAAAAGCTACCAAATCCATTCCGAGACAACTCTGAGACTGACTAGCGTCGCACATAACATGCCTCAGACTCTCTCTCTCTCTCTCTCTCTCTCTCTCTCTCTCTCTCTCTCTCTCTCTCTCTCTCTCTCTCTCTCTCTCTCTCTCTCTCTCTCTCTCTCTCTCTCTCTCTCTTCAAGTAACCAAACGTTACACTATAAAAACAAACTGGATAGTTGATATAAGTTGATATATGAACTGGATAGTTCATATAAGCCATTCTCCCTTTCTGTGTGTGTGTGTTCCCTGCACATGTCCCGCTGTCCCCCTGTGCACGTCCCCCTGTCCCCCTGCACATGTCCTGCTGTCCCCCTGTGCATGTCCTGCTGTCCCCCTGCACACGTCCCCCTGTCCCCCTGTGCATGTCCCTCTGTCCCCCTGTGCATGTCCCCCTGTACATGTCCTGCTGTCCCCCTGTTCATGTCCCCCTGTCCCCCTGTGCATGTCCCCCTGTCCCCCTGTACATGTCCCCCTGTCCCCCTGTGCATGTCATGCTGTCCCCCTGTGCATGTCCCCCTGTGCATGTCCCGCTGTCCCCCTGTACATGTCCCCCTGTCCCCATGTGCATGTCCCCCTGTCCCCCTGTGCATGTCCCCCTGTCCCCGTGTACACATCCTGATGTCCCCCTGCACACGTCCTGCTGTCCCCCTGTGCATGTCCTGCTGTACCCCTGCACATGTCCTGCTGTCCCCCTGCACACGTCCTGCTGTCCCCCTGTGCATGTCCTGCTGTCCCCCTGCACACGTCCTGCTGTCCCCCTGTGCATGTCCTGCTGTCCCCCTGTGCATGTCCTGCTGTCCCCCTGTGCATGTCCTGCTGTACCCCTGCACATGTCCTGCTGTCCCCCTGCACACGTCCTGCTGTCCCCCTGCACACGTCCTGCTGTCCCCCTGTGCATGTCCCCATGTCCCCCTGTGCATGTCCTGCTGTCCCCCTGCACATGTCCTGCTGTCCCCCTGCGCATGTCCCCCTGTCCCCCTGCACATGTCCTGCTGTCCCCCTGCGCATGTCCCCCTGTCCCCCTGCACATGTCCCGCTGTGTGCACCACTCTTCTAGCCGCCATTATTAAACCATGACGGCACACCTGATCATATGCCACATCCACTGGTCTTTTGAGTTGTCACACGTATTTGTATTGGAGTATCTCCTTCCCCAGAGACGGACAGTGGGCCTGTAGAATAGTGTAGTGAGAAAGTGACGTGTGTTCTGGCCAGACCGCCCATCTTGTTTCACCAAATAGCAAACATTGTAAACACTTCACCTATAAACTGGCAACACTGCTTAGTTAACCCAAACTAAAGGGTTTACTCACTCACTACATCACTCACTAGTAGGGGTGTAACGGTACACAAAATCCACGGTTCGGTACGTACCTCGGTTTTGAAGTCACGGTTCGGTATTTTTTCGGTACAGTTTTTTTTTTTTTTATATAAATTATAATTTTTTTTTTTATACAGCTACTGTTTTATATATACCGTTTTTTAGTAATAACTAGAAAGTAATGGTATTTATTCAACAACAGGTGATTGATTAATGATACTAATACAAATCTATACAATGAGTATGGCTGCAGCACTGCAGATATACCCTACTCCAATGATCCACACACGGACATTACACGGTGTTGCACTCGCTACCCACTGGCTCTGCAGATATACCCTACTCGGTCTACAAGGCTCCGTTGATGTAGCATAGAGAATCTGTTGTGATTTTTGCACAATAAATATTCAACATTCTCTTTTGAGACTCCGCCTCAGACTCTTATCATTTGGCACTAAAAGCTAAACATTGTCACCGATATGGCTGTCCGCAACATGTCATTAATTGTGTACGCGAGGTGGTTCAGTGACGACGACTCTAACGTGAGCTAGGTTAGCTAGCAGGAGCTACCGAGAGATGGAAAGACTAACGTTACTGGTGAAAATGTGATTTACGTTGGAATACTCATTTGCCAACTTGCTGTACTTTGCTTGCAGGTCTGCAGCCATTATTGCTGGATTATGAATAGCCCCAACGTTAGCCAAGGTAACGTTATGGCTAAACCTTTAATGTTAGTTAATGCTAGCTTTCGGTTAGCTGTTCAATGCTAAATAACACCAGCAAGCTCCCCGTCAACACCCCTCTCTCGGGAGGATGGCATTTAAGAAAGTATCTGCTGTTAAAATGACGAACAGCATTGACACTTTAATTCACGGTTAAACACACGTTTGTTTTATAATGCTCACAGCAGACCGCAGTGTTGTTGATAAATTACGTGGGGCCGGGGGGATTTAAGTTCCGCAAAAAAAGGTTGACCATACCGTTGTAATCGTACGGTGCACAGCCCGTACTGTACCGGAGGACCACATTGACGCGGTACAGTACGTATCCGCATTGTTATGGTTTGTAACCGACCCCAATCGCACAACACAAGACAGGTATGGTGGTTTGCCAAGAAACAGATATTTATTGAAACACAGGGAAAAACAGGGAAAAGGGCACTGTCCCTTTAAGGAAGAATCACAAATGCAGGAAAGGGAACACTATGGGAAGGTAAGGGAACGCCTAAGGGAAGGTTAAGGGAACGCCTTGGGACAGAGGAACTAGAGACTAGGTAAACAGGGGACAAGGAGAACTAGGGAGGGAGGACTAGGGACTAGGAGAGCTAGGGATAGAGGACTAGGGACTAGGAGAACTAGGGAGAGAGGACTAGGGACTAGGAGAGCTAGGGATAGAGGACTAGGGACTAGGAGAACTAGGGATAGAGGACTAGGGACTAGGAGACTGAGGCCCGCGGAGGCGGGCTGGGAAACAGGGAGGAACTGGGAGGACTGGTGGAAATCATCTGGGCCGCTCTGCAGGACAGAGGAGATAGTTAATGCACAAAGGGGAAAAAACAGAGCAGGTGCAGAACAGTCCAAATAATCAAAGTGAACAAAGTAATAATATCTTCGTGTGACAAACACACAGGAGGAGATGTAAAGTCCAAAAATACTATTCAAGGTGAGAACCAAAAACAGAGGCAATACGCTGGGAGAGTGAAATGTCCAAACTAACTAACAGGGGCAATACGCTGGGAGAGTGAAATGTCCAAACTAACTAACAGGGGCAATACGCTGGGAGAGTGACATCACAATCAAAACTCACCCAGCGTATGCGTAATGGTACCGGAACAGCAGCGGGAACGGGGGGCAAGGGCACTACGCTGAGTGAGTGACATCACAATCAAAACTCACCCAGCGTATGCGTAAAGGTACAGGGACAGCAACGGGAACGGGGGCAAGGGCACTACGCTGAGTGAGTGACATCACAATCAAAACTCACCCAGCGTATGCGTAAAGGTACAGGGGCAGCAGCGGGAACGAGGGCATCGCCACCGGGTGGCTGGCTGTCCAAGCCGAGGAACAGAGCGCTGGAACAGCGGCGGTGACGAGGGCATCGTCCACCGGGTAGCCGCTGTCGGAGCCGAGGATCAGAGTGCTGGAACAGTGGCGGTGACGAGGGCATCGTCCACCGGGTAGCCGCTGTCGGAGCCGAGGAACAGAGTGCGCGCCACACCCTGGTGTGCGCGTCGGAACAGGGAGCTGGAAACAGTGGCGGTGGCGAGGATGTCGTCCACCGGGTAGCCACTGTCGGAGCGAGGAACAGAGTGCGCGCCACACCCTGGTGTGCGCGTCGGAACAGGGAGCTGGAAACAGTGGCGGTGGCGAGGATGTCGTCCACCGGGTAGCCACTGTCGGAGCGAGGAACAGAGTGCGCGCCACACCTTGGTGTGCGCGTCGGAACAGGGAGCTGGAACAGTGGCGGTGACGAGGGCATCGTCCACCGGGTAGCCACTGTCGGGCCGAGGAACAGAGTGCGCGCCACACCTTGGTGTGCGCGTCGGAACAGAGAGACGCATCGGGGTGCGTCTGCCAGGAGGAGTGTGCCAAGCACGAGGATCCTTGGAAGATGCGCGTCAGGCTGGGAGTGCGCGCTGGTACGGAGGAGCGTGCCAAGCTCGGAGGTCTAGAAGATGCGCGTCAGGCTGGGAGTGCGCGCTGGTACGGAGGAGCGTGCCAAGCTCGGAGGTCTAGAAGATGCGCGTCAGGCTGGGAGTGCGCGCTGGTACGGAGGAGCGTGCCAAGCTCGGAGGTCTAGAAGATGCGCGTCAGGCTGGGAGTGCGCGCTGGTACGGAGGAGCGTGCCAAGCTCGGAGGTCTGGAAGATGCGCGTTGCGCGCTGAGGACTGGAGAGCGTCTGCGCTGGTCTGGATGTGCGTCAGGACGAACAGCTGCGCGGGGGTCTGCAGTGGAACGCTGGGGTGCCTCCCGTGGAAGTACAGGGAGCGCAGACCAGTCTCCCCCACAGGCAACGGCGACAGCTGGCGAAGGCTGGAGCAAACATCTCGACGCAGGAGAATGGAACAGCATAGGCAGACGGAGGATCTCCCGAAAAGAGTCTAGATGTTAGGAATATGACTCGGCATGAATACAACACGACCCCACGCCAAAACGAGGGGAAGCGCCCTGGTATTTAAAGCCCACGGGGGGAACTAATTAGCCTGCCACCACAGGTGCGAGAGATAATAGAATATCGAACAGGTGTGGCCACTAAGGGTAAGGAACGAGAGGGTGGGGGCTAGAGAGAGTGAGTGAGAAGGGAAACTAAACAGTATAGAAGGGAAATAAACAGTATAGGCTTAAAGAAACAGAGAAAAGGTAGTGAGCAGCGGGCAAAACCTCACAGTATCCCCCCCTCCAACGGGAGCCACCCGGCGACCCAAAACAAATACAGACAGAGTGGCAAGGGGCAAAACAAGAGGTACTGGCCAAGCCAGCAGGGGAAGCCACCACAAGAGTGGGGCTAGCAAAAGAAACAGGGTCGCCGAGGGGTAACTAGGGTGGCAGAGGGGCAACTGGGGGAACTGGTCTAGAGGAACTGGGTCTAGAGAACTGGTCTAGAGGAACTGGGTCTAGAGAACTGGACTAGAGCAACTGGTCTAGAAAACTGGGCTAGAGAACTGGTCTAGAGCAACAGGTCTAGAGGAACTGAGGGGCAAGCAGGGTAGCAAAGGGGTAACCATGGTAGCACCGGGAAGGGCTAGCAGAGGGAAGGAGTAGCTGCCAAGGCACTGATAGCTACAGGGCCTATGCTAGCTGTACTGCTACATCTACATAGAGGCTGCGCTAGCTGCCGGAGCTAGGCTGGCAGACAGGGCTGGACCAGCATGAGAGAACAAGCTAGCTGGAAGGACAGTCCTAGCTGTGGGAATACTACACAAAAAAGTGGAGGCCATGCAGAGGGACCGGGTTAGCTGCTTGGGCCTGGCTAGCTACAGGGCCTATGCCAGCAGCAAGGGCTGCATAAACATAGAGGCTGTGCTAACAGCCGGGGCCAAGCTAGCAGACCGGGGCCATGCAGAGGGAAACTGGGTTAGCTGCCAGGGCATGGCTAGCTACAGGGCCCATGCCAGCAGCAAGGGCTGCATAAACATAGAGGCTGTGCTAGCAGCCGGGGCAAGACTAGCAGACAGGGGCTCTGCTGAGGGACTGGGTTAGCCGCCAGGGCATGGCTAGCTACAGGGGGGTCAAAATAGGGCAAAACGGGAAGCAAACAGGGGAGCTAACCGGGGAGACTAACAAGCTAAACAGGGAAGCTAAACTGGGCTAAACAGGGGAGTAACAGGCTAACAAGGGAGCTAAACAGGACTAACAAGGAAGCTAAACTGGGCTAACAGGGAAGCTAACAGGGCTAACAGGGGAGCTAGAGGGGACAAGAAAAAAAAAGGCAAACTCAACATACACAGTCTGTGCTGGCTGGGGTCGTAGACTTGGTGGGGTCGTACTGTTATGGTTTGTAACCGACCCCAATCGCACAACACAAGACAGGTATGGTGGTTTGCCAAGAAACAGATATTTATTGAAACACAGGGAAAAACAGGGAAAAGGGCACTGTCCCTTTAAGGAAGAATCACAAATGCAGGAAAGGGAACACTATGGGAAGGTAAGGGAACGCCTAAGGGAAGGTTAAGGGAACGCCTTGGGACAGAGGAACTAGAGACTAGGTAAACAGGGGACAAGGAGAACTAGGGAGGGAGGACTAGGGACTAGGAGAGCTAGGGATAGAGGACTAGGGACTAGGAGAACTAGGGAGAGAGGACTAGGGACTAGGAGAGCTAGGGATAGAGGACTAGGGACTAGGAGAACTAGGGATAGAGGACTAGGGACTAGGAGACTGAGGCCCGCGGAGGCGGGCTGGGAAACAGGGAGGAACTGGGAGGACTGGTGGAAATCATCTGGGCCGCTCTGCAGGACAGAGGAGATAGTTAATGCACAAAGGGGAAAAAACAGAGCAGGTGCAGAACAGTCCAAATAATCAAAGTGAACAAAGTAATAATATCTTCGTGTGACAAACACACAGGAGGAGATGTAAAGTCCAAAAATACTATTCAAGGTGAGAACCAAAAACAGAGGCAATACGCTGGGAGAGTGAAATGTCCAAACTAACTAACAGGGGCAATACGCTGGGAGAGTGAAATGTCCAAACTAACTAACAGGGGCAATACGCTGGGAGAGTGACATCACAATCAAAACTCACCCAGCGTATGCGTAATGGTACCGGAACAGCAGCGGGAACGGGGGGCAAGGGCACTACGCTGAGTGAGTGACATCACAATCAAAACTCACCCAGCGTATGCGTAAAGGTACAGGGACAGCAACGGGAACGGGGGCAAGGGCACTACGCTGAGTGAGTGACATCACAATCAAAACTCACCCAGCGTATGCGTAAAGGTACAGGGGCAGCAGCGGGAACGAGGGCATCGCCACCGGGTGGCTGGCTGTCCAAGCCGAGGAACAGAGCGCTGGAACAGCGGCGGTGACGAGGGCATCGTCCACCGGGTAGCCGCTGTCGGAGCCGAGGATCAGAGTGCTGGAACAGTGGCGGTGACGAGGGCATCGTCCACCGGGTAGCCGCTGTCGGAGCCGAGGAACAGAGTGCGCGCCACACCCTGGTGTGCGCGTCGGAACAGGGAGCTGGAAACAGTGGCGGTGGCGAGGATGTCGTCCACCGGGTAGCCACTGTCGGAGCGAGGAACAGAGTGCGCGCCACACCCTGGTGTGCGCGTCGGAACAGGGAGCTGGAAACAGTGGCGGTGGCGAGGATGTCGTCCACCGGGTAGCCACTGTCGGAGCGAGGAACAGAGTGCGCGCCACACCTTGGTGTGCGCGTCGGAACAGGGAGCTGGAACAGTGGCGGTGACGAGGGCATCGTCCACCGGGTAGCCACTGTCGGGCCGAGGAACAGAGTGCGCGCCACACCTTGGTGTGCGCGTCGGAACAGAGAGACGCATCGGGGTGCGTCTGCCAGGAGGAGTGTGCCAAGCACGAGGATCCTTGGAAGATGCGCGTCAGGCTGGGAGTGCGCGCTGGTACGGAGGAGCGTGCCAAGCTCGGAGGTCTAGAAGATGCGCGTCAGGCTGGGAGTGCGCGCTGGTACGGAGGAGCGTGCCAAGCTCGGAGGTCTAGAAGATGCGCGTCAGGCTGGGAGTGCGCGCTGGTACGGAGGAGCGTGCCAAGCTCGGAGGTCTAGAAGATGCGCGTCAGGCTGGGAGTGCGCGCTGGTACGGAGGAGCGTGCCAAGCTCGGAGGTCTGGAAGATGCGCGTTGCGCGCTGAGGACTGGAGAGCGTCTGCGCTGGTCTGGATGTGCGTCAGGACGAACAGCTGCGCGGGGGTCTGCAGTGGAACGCTGGGGTGCCTCCCGTGGAAGTACAGGGAGCGCAGACCAGTCTCCCCCACAGGCAACGGCGACAGCTGGCGAAGGCTGGAGCAAACATCTCGACGCAGGAGAATGGAACAGCATAGGCAGACGGAGGATCTCCCGAAAAGAGTCTAGATGTTAGGAATATGACTCGGCATGAATACAACACGACCCCACGCCAAAACGAGGGGAAGCGCCCTGGTATTTAAAGCCCACGGGGGGAACTAATTAGCCTGCCACCACAGGTGCGAGAGATAATAGAATATCGAACAGGTGTGGCCACTAAGGGTAAGGAACGAGAGGGTGGGGGCTAGAGAGAGTGAGTGAGAAGGGAAACTAAACAGTATAGAAGGGAAATAAACAGTATAGGCTTAAAGAAACAGAGAAAAGGTAGTGAGCAGCGGGCAAAACCTCACACGCATACCGTTACACCCCTACTCACTAGATGTGTCAACTTAATATCAATAATCAATCAATAATACGAGTTTTGCATGAGCATTTTTTGGCTGATAACAAGATGATGGTGGCCAAATGGACAATAGTGAACATTAAATACTTGAAAAAAACTGCAGCTAACATAAGACCGTTCTGACAACCCCATATGTAATTAAGATTTGCTGAACGTTTTTTTCAACATGCATTTCGGGCATTTCCATGTTGGAAACAGGTGCTAGGGGAGCTGCCGGAACCTCAGAGCGCTGAACCCATCTAGTATCACCCGTGTGTGTGTTAAAAATCTGCAACTTTATCCTGAATACTGATTCCAACCGACAATGGTAGAAATTAAATCAAATAGAATACCTGTCTTTGACTGATTATAAGTATTGTTGGGCATTCAGGTCATTGGCCTCCTGTCAACCTATGTACAAGGTTTTACCCAAATTGGACCAGAACTGTAGGAGATATGTCTGGCGCAGACAGACACGCGGACAGCAGCGCTCGCAATGCCCCACTTATCCCTCACGGACATAAAAGACGCCATTTTCAGCACAATGCTCACTACAGTATGAGGCAGGTCAATAGGTGAAACTCACGGAGAACATACCAATTAGCACAGCAGTGACTGACCCCCATACTGTCTCGAGTACAAATATATAGTAAAATCGCAGTATTCCCATGTTGTTGTTTTCTTTTGTATGCAGTATGCACCAAATACTAAATAATACCATTTATATGGTAAAGCCACATGAATACTATTCACCTTCAGTTTCTATAACGTTGGACGTTATAGATGTGTATTACATGGCGTTTTAACATTCGTCGAAATGCTTGATTGTGATTGGTCAATAGCACTCTGCAGAGGTCCGTTATTACTCGATAACGGACCTCTGCCGAGCAATAATGACCGCTGTTCGCAGCTGCAGCAATCAAGCCCACTGAGACACACTGCATCAGTGCAATCAGACACACCTGCCGGCGATAATAATAATGACAGCGGAGCCACACAACAACTGCGTCTGCATTTGATCTCGTCTTGTCGATGGTGTAAAATGAATTAGGTATATTGTTAGTAAGTTAGCCATGTAATAAGCGGGATAATGTATAGCCTATACTCGGTCATTGTCGCAAAATAATTGACCTTCACTACGTTTAGAACACCTCGGCGAGGCGCCTCGGTATTCTAAACTCTGTGTCGGTCAATTATTTTGCGGCAATGACCTCGTAGCTATACATTATCCCTTACATACAGTATACTGTGGCGAATCACTGCAGTGTTTCTGTGGTAACTCTACACTATAGTGTGTATAAAAAAACACACACAGGAATACTATAGGTTTTTACTACTGGTTCATTTTCATATGGGCCCATGTCACTTCCCCCAAAAAAAGGTCACAATGAGAAAAAACAAGCCAGGGTTTGGGTTTGTTTCTGGGATACTGGTAACGCCTGGCGACTGTAGCTCCTGCTCGTCAAAGCGCTTGTTGACTCGGTGGCAGCGGGGTTGCAGGAGTCTCGGGGGAGAGCGGCTCTGGCGCCCCATGCAGTGAATTAGTCAGTACTTAACCCTGACACGTCTCCCACCTTCCAGTTCTCCCCTCTCATTACCATCCCCTCGCCTGCCAGCAATTGAGTCGTCCTCAGAGGGGGGGTGATTATCGCTAGGTTGAAGATGGGGGGAGGTGGCACCCTGAGTGTCACACACAGACACACCTTTCCCACCCCTACCCCTAAACTTGCGGCCGAGAGAGTAGGGGATTCGACAATGCCCGGTCTGGACTTCCAACCGTGGTGAGTGTAATTAGGGTACACTGTAAAAAGAAAACTGTAAAAAAAAACTGTAAATGTCTGGCAGCAACGGTTGCCAAATACTTACTGTCAAATGACAGTAAAATCAAATACATTTACAGATTACAACCTAATGTTAATGTTTTTTGATAAAAGGTAATTTACTGTATTTTTATGGCATTTACCCCTAAAGTAGAAAAACAAAAGTAATGTGTAAAATAATACAGTGAATTTCCCGTGATTATTATAAAAAAATTATGTTTACAGTGTATAGCCATTCGAGGGGATGATGATTTCCCCCCCCGTGTGTTCAATTAGTTTGTTAGTGCAGAAAGGTATGCGCCATTGAGAGAGATGGGGAGGAAGTTCTTGTATGCTTTTCGAATGCCTTGCAGCGAACGCTGTTCGCCAATCAGTCGCCGCCGTGGGCTATGTGACCGGCTCTGACGGCACAACCCTCAGCTCGGTGCGGTGTAACGGTGTAACACCACTGAAATCACTGGACGTCACGGATATGAAATCCTCCATCGAGGTCGAGGTGAGAAGTGACCACATATCTGCAGGTTGGCCCTAATGAGAGAGTGATGTCCTGCCCATGCTGTCATGGCGAGAGTGAGAGATACAGTATAGAAAAGGAAGGGGGAGAGAGAGAGAGCGAGAGAGAGCGAGAGAGAGCGAGAGAGAGCGAGAGAGAGAGAGAGAGAGAGAGAGAGAGAGAGAGAGAGAGAGAGCGCGAGAGAGAGAGAGAGCGCGAGAGAGAGAGAGAGAGAAAGAGAGAGAGAGCGAGAGAGCAGAGAGAGAGAGAGAGAGAGAGAGAGAGAGAGAGAGAGAGAGAGAGAAGGTATGCGGGGCAAAAGGGCAGAGAGAAGCACTATTATCGTAAGGGAGTCCCCTGATTATTTCCCACCTTGAATCTGACCTCGCTGTCACCCTGCCCGTGCTACAACCCCCCCTCATTCTGACACGGCACCAAATGCTGCGCCCCCTTCCCTCTGTCACGCACACACTTCCTCTCTCTCTCTCTCTCTCTCTCTCTCTCTCTCTCTCTCTCTCTCTCTCTCTCTCTCTCTCTCTCTCTCTCTCTCTCTCTCTCCTCTCTCTCCTCTCTCTCCCTCTAACGCACTTTTGCCCTTCCTTCTTCCGTCTCATTGCCTAATTGTGTCTCAGGCTCAACCTCAACCTCCTCTCTCTTCCTCCTCTCTCCCTCCTCTCTCTCTCTCTCTCCTCAACCTCCTCTCTCTCCAACCCCCGTCCCTGTCTCTCAACTTCTTGACTCCACCCCCCCCCCGTCCCCGTCCCTCTGCGGCACTGCCTGCTGAATTAAACATCCCCCTCAGCAGATCTGCCGACTGCGTCTGAACCGCCCGCCCACCTCTCGCTCTATCCAATTACAGATGGCGAACCGGTTCAACGGAGGCCCAGCTGGGACACTGAAGCCACGGCGGTTTAAAACAAGAAAAAGGGGACTCAGATCAGCGCCCCCCCCCCCCCCCCCCCTCTCTCTCTCTCAACAAGAGGCATTCACTCTCACGGCGGACGTGATCCCACGCGGAGCAGCTCAAATGGGACCCTTTTCAATTGTCTTTGTTTTTGGTTGTTGTTCCACATCCAATCAATTAGCCACTTCACGATTTTAAAGGTAATGGGTTATTGCATCACCACTGCTAACAATGCAGTGTGTGTGTGTGTGTGGCGTGCGTGTGTGTGTGTGTGTGTGTGTGTGTGTGTGTGTGTGTGTGTGTGTGTGTGTGTGTGTGTGTGTGTGTGTGTGTGTGTGTGTGTGTGTGTGTGTGTGTGTGTGTGTGTGTGTGTGTGTGTGTGTGTGTGTGTATGCACGTGCATGTGTTTGCCTGTCTATATGAGGGTGTGTGTTTTCACAAGTGAACAGTCCAGCCTTTCATCATGCTTTCATTTTGCAGCTCCCATGAATAATGTGACTGTGCATGCATGGCGTGGCGATACTGTATCGATACAGGGACGGCAAGTATCGATATTTAATTATTTATAAAAAAATCGTATTATTTTTTTGTATAAGGAAGTTGCATTGTTCATTTCAATACCTGTAATAGTACAGTAGTCCACACACATGCACATGTGTGCATTCAGTTAAGTTGGAATATGACTGTAATACAAACAGTTCAGTTTGTTCGGTACATGCAACACAGATTACAGTGTTGACATCTGTCTGCTTGAGAAAATACCATGTTCTGCAATAAAAATGATTGAAGTGAGATGAACAGACTGAACTTTATTTTATTAGATAAAACATGTTGACAACGTTTTACTTTGCAGTTGAAAAAAGGTAATAAATCGCAATATATCGCAATATTAATATCGCAATACTCAGCATATCGCAATATATTTAGTATTGCAATAATATCGTATTGTGACTCAAGTATCGTGATAGTATCGTATCGCGAGGCCTCTGGTGATTCCCACCCCTATATTGTATCTGAAGAAGGAAGGAAAAAGGGAAGAGAAGGAGATTGAATAAAATTAGGTTGAATAAAAGGAGGTTGAATAAAGGGATGTTGAATAAAAGGAGGTTGAATAAAGGGAGGTTGAATAAAAGGTAAGGGAGGCTGAATGCTGAATGGCTATCTCCCGTTTGACGAACAGTGTAAAGGGGGGGGGGGGGGGGGGGTAACTAGGAGAGGGATGTTTGCATATGCAAATCGTCACCGCGCCACACCGTTTGCTCACGTCAGGGATCAGGTGATCGTCTGCGAGCTGATTAGGAGAAGAGGACTAATTAAGCTGATGGAGGAAATGTTCAATTAGAAAAGTGCATAATCTCCCGCAGTATTAAACAAATCACGGCTATAACCGGCAGGGAGAATTAACGAGGATGTCCTGTCTGTCAGACCCTGCAGCTGGATGCCACAAGCAGGCTCGGCACGGGGGTTGGCCCGGGGACATAGGTGTGTGTGCTCCTTTCATATGATCACATTTGAATATGGAAATTGTGAGCCATAAGAGGGGGATCATTCACGAAGCTCCCTAGCTAGTAGATGTGACTCGCGCCGCAGCATTTAAATGTATCGGTAGTTTGATGTGCCGTTCGCTTGCGTGCGTTAGTTTAAAACATCAAGGGAACTGGGGCCCTACTCAAAAGGTCCAATTAAAGAAAATACCATTAGATAATCCTATTACACATTACATAAAATGTTTGCCAATAGGATACAAATCCTATAGGACAGAATCCAATAACACATAACACTGGTTCTACTGTTTTCTTTTTTTAATCCTGTAGGATTTTGGAACCTATCCATTAGGATTTTGTCCAATAGGCTAAGACAACATTTTATTGAGTCCAATAAGACCAACCAAGAGCCTGACCGGGGGTTTCGAACTGGATATCATCCAATCGCAAGCCTGGAGCCCTAGCCATGTAGCCCTACCCATGTAGCCCTACCCATGTAGCCCTAGCCATGTAGCCCTAGCCATGTAGCCCTACCCATGTAGCCCTAGCCATGTAGCCCTACCCATGTAGCCCTAGCCATGTAGCCCTACCCATGTAGCCCTAGCCATGTAGCCCTAGCCATGTAGCCCCGCTGACGGACTGTGGTGTTGTTTAATCACCTGACTTCCCTTGCACTGTGATCATTCCAGAGCTCCACTATGGTGCTTCATCCATTTTTTGGCCAGCCCTATACAAATCTTTATTAGCACCCTGTTGAACCCTGTAGGCTAGTAGTACTCTGTACGACCATGTACTACCATGTAGTAGTTCTACTCATGCAATACCCCATGGTGACTTGAACATGTATTTAGGTATCTAAACACGATATGTTCACAATTTAGTCTGTGGTGGCCTGCGAACCCCAGCTACTAGGACAGAGAGGCTTCGGCTCAGCTTCTTCCCCCAGGCCATCAGAGCCTTGAACAATGAACACTGAGTGCCACAGAACACTGAACTCTCCACACACAAGCACACATGAGCACACACACGACATGCACGCTGTGCACGCTCGCACACTAGCAGCCACTTTAACATGAGCAGGCACACACTCATGCTGCACACGCCCACACTTAGGGCCACAAAGGAAAGGTCACTTTAAAAATAGTAAAGCAACAGTAACAGTGTATTGCACTACCAAAGGACCTAACATGTCCTACATGCTCTGTAAATAACTATGTCACAGATACCGAGATGTCCCACTATATTACCTGTATATTACCTGTCTATTGCACAATGTTGTTTTTATTGGATTCTATTATATGTTGTACTACTGTATTGCACATCGTTGCGGGCAAGACCACC
Organism: Notolepis coatsorum; assembly: GCF_963971535.1. Classification (NCBI taxonomy): domain Eukaryota; kingdom Metazoa; phylum Chordata; class Actinopteri; order Aulopiformes; family Paralepididae; genus Notolepis; species Notolepis coatsorum. The sequence continues at coordinate 33,514,512 of NC_140175.1, read as the reverse complement.
CGCATTTCATTGTATACTTGTATGCCGTGACAAATAAAACTCTTGACTTGACTTGACTCTTGACTTTCTTTGTTAAAATACAGAATCCAGAACAGCAAATGGATTGAACAAGGTCAAGCTACAAAAATGTTATATTTTGCTCAACGTTCAAAACACATTGTTAGGACATGTTAGTAAATGAGGAATAGTTGCAACTTTAGAATAACATCCCATAAAGGTCTATAACTCATAAACATGATATTATCAAATATATTAACTGACCTTTTAGTTCAGTTGATAACAATTAGTTACCAATAGACCAATAGTTACCAATATTTGTACATGAGGAATAGTTGCAATTTAGCAACAACGTCCCAATAAGGTCTATTAACTAATGACATGGTTTTAACTAATATATTTACTAACCTTCACATTTATTTGTGTTTAGATATGTCTCCTGATGGAAGGCCAGATGAGGCCAGCTGTTGGTGGATGGTGTTGCTATTGGTGGCAAACAAGTGTATGGAGGGTGCTGGGTGGCTGTAGTAGTTGGGTGACTAGAGAAGAGGGCTCTGGTGCTGGGTGGCTGTAGTAGGTGGCTGACTAGACAAGAGGGCTCTGGTGCTGGGTGGCTGTAGTAGGTGGCTAACTAGACAAGAGGGCTCTGGTGCTGGGTGGCTGTAGTAGGTGGCTGACTGGAGAAGAGGGCTCTGGTGCTGGGTGGCTGTAGTAGGTGGCTGACTAGAGATGATGGCTCTGGTTCTGGGTGGCTGTAGTAGGTGGCTGACTAGAGATGAGGGCTCTGGTTCTGGGTGGCTGTAGTAGGTGGCTGACTAGAGATGAGGGCTCTGGTGCTGGGTGGCTGTAGTAGGTGGCTGACTAGAGATGAGGGCTCTGGTGCTGGGTGGCTGACTAGAGAAGAGGGCTCTGGTGTTGCCTTTTCCAGTACTGATTATGCTAGTATAGTAGGAGAAGTTGGCAGCAGAGACTTTACTTGTACTGAAAGTTGGTAATCAACTATTAAAAAATACTTAACAAGTCATTAATAAGTAAGTGTGTTTACTAGAGGTGGGCATAGATTTTATTTTTTTTATCTAGATTAATCTATCTGCAATCCTGGAGTTAATCTAGATTAATCTAGATTAAAATGGCTCATTTGAAGTCTGCCGAAGGCATTCAAAATATGTGTGTTCTACGCACACACAGAGTAATTCGAGCAGGTATACATCAGTTAATGGCGTTAACACATCCAGCGCCGGAAACGGCTTATGACGTGTTTCAAGTGCATGCTAATTCTGCCATTCCACGGCGTACGACGTTATTGAGATCATATTTCATTTTTTCGCCATGTTATTCATAATTCCCTCACGGAGCCTGGTGTGAATATTAAAGGCAACCAACTTGTGTTCAGCCTTTCGTTCAGCGTTTCTCTGATTGGCCACACGGCCACGTGACCGCGCTGCCGCGCGGCAGAGAGTTGCGCCGCCCACGGCAGCGGCCGTCTTCCGTTGTAGAATTGTTTACATCAGGGTGAACGCTGTTGTATTCGCAAATATGAGAGCCAGCAATACGCAGCTCCAGTTAACCTAATTTATACCGTAATGAATCATTAAAAAAATATACCGTTAACTGGAATATGTTGTTTCTTTACACATATGTTGGGATTATGTAATTGGTTTGTCATGACAAAACAATAAAAATCGCTACTTTACATCAGGGTGAACGCTGTTACGCTGCCACCACCCACTTCAATGACAGAGCTCTCATATTTGCGAATGCATAAACTATATCTTAAATTATGGCTATGTGTCTAATATGGCTGTTGCGAAGTATTTGATAAGCGACAGCCATATTAGACACATAGCCATTATTTAAGATATAGTTTATGCATTCGCAAAATATGAGAGCTCTGTCATTGAAGGGCTTCTACAACGGAGCACGGCCGCTGCTGCTGGAGCTGGACAGAGTCAAGCCGGCGGCGGCGCACGGAAGCCGGGGACAAACCACCGCATCGCCCCGCTGGCGCTTCAGCAGCCTCCACTGATGTACAGTGACGAGTGAATCTGGTAATTGGTTTATGACGTTAAAAACGCGAAAAAACATATAACGTTACAGCGTACAGTTCCACACTGATGTACAGTGACACCCAGAGTTTCTAGTTACAGTAGTGACGCGTGAATCGAGTCCTAACAGTGTTTATTATTAAGAGTCAGATAGTCCTAACAGTGTTTATAGTCCTAACAATGTTTATTAGTAAGAGTCAGATAGTCCTAACAGTGTTTATTATTAAGAGTCAGATAGTCCTAAGAGTGTTTATTATTAAGAGTCCTAACAGTGTTTATTATTAATTAACGTCATAAACCAACTACCAGATTTATTTTGCACCAGGGAACTTGAAGGTTCCTGCCGCGCTCGCGGCAAAAGGGGGCGGGCTAGCGGCGTGGGGTCGTGGCCAATCAGAGAAAAGCTGAACACAAGTTGGTTGCCTTTAATATTCACGCAGCCTGGTCTGATGCAGTGGGAGCTTGCACAACTCTGCAACGCTTCAATACTGCCGCCTGGTGGATGATCGGCGAGTTACCAAACCGGAAATGGACGAGTCGATCTCGGTGCGTCTGGGAAATGCGTCCGGCACTCACATAGTGTCGCGGGACTCAAGACACACACTGTGTATATGGATCGCTGCCATAAGTCAATAATCGACATGATTTGGGCTGTTATTATTATTATTATACAAACCGGAAATGGATCGACTCGATCGCCGTCAAATAAGTGGGATCTTTTTGCTCCAGTCTCATCTGCCAACGGTAAGAGGACGCTGACGTCATTTTCAAGACGATTGTAAATTTTTTTGTTTACAAACCAACTGATCAATAAATCAACCCATACTACATAAAGCATTTACTGACGATCACGGACTTATAAACGACCCCCCCCCGTTCATCCGCGCATGATGAGTCATAACATTTAGGATCGTATTCAGTTGGATTTTTTAATATAGCGTGTATCAGGAATAAACTGCAATCGATAATCTATATTATGGGTTTAGGCCTATAACTAGCGTTCTATGAATTACTGCAGAAAACGATAAAAACATATTTATATTCTAGACGGTATTTTCGTATGAATGTATGAATGAAAAAGTATAACGTTCCCACATCATGAACGATAGATAATCGATGTTGAATGGGCCATAGTAATGTCAATTTAGCAATACAATAAAAAAAGTTATAGCCCTGCAAAGAAGGTGAACATCTCCATAGACTTAGAGTGATGGCAGAGAGTGGTATAAGATGCTCAAATTGCGTGGCAGGGAATGTGTTAATGGCCCGGCCTTAACACTTTGGTTGCCTAAGGTTAAATTAATGATATACCATAGATTGCCAGCGCTATTTGTCTATGGAGAAAGTCCCCTTCTTTGCAGGGCTATAACTTTTTAAATTCTATTGCTACATTGCCATTATTAGGGCCCATTCAAAGTCCTATATGTATTGTTCATTGTGTAGCAACGTTAAACTTTTTCATTCACATATTCATAGTAAAGTATGGTCTAATGTATAAGTATGTTTTCATCTCTTTCTGCAGCTTTCTCCAGAATGTGATATATAGCCCCAAATGCATTATATTGATGATGAAATACAGTTTGATGGCAATCAGCGCGATATAAAAAATTCCAACTAGACGTACTTCTAGAAGTTACTACACGTCATCTGATGTTGACCGGATGGGCGAGGGGGCGTTTATAATTCCGTGGGCAGCGGTATACCAATCATCTAATGTGGGTCAAATGTTGATAATATCAGTTATTATCGAAGACGGTAACGTTACACGCTGAAACTCACCCCAGTCTCCGCGCGCCGTTGGGCGATCATCGTCGAGTAGAAATTTTATCATTATGGGATATATTATTACCCGGTCCATCTCCAGCTTGTATAATGGTATATACGTCCAAATCATGTTGTTTATCGAGTTATTGGCAATCGATCGCTATGTAGAGTGACGAGCTAGAGTCACGGGACATGTACCGAGTGGCCGGAAGCAATACGGACGTCTAGCAAAACCTCTAGTGCGCTTCCTGTTAAGCGCTTGCGCCGATCGGCCACCAGATGGCGCTCCTGAACCGCCAGAGAGCTCAGTGGGTCCTGCTGGTGGATCCCAGGCCAGCGGAGGGACATTATGAATCCGATCGCAGATTTTTGAAATATTGATATAAAGACGACGTACAGCGTCCCCCGGCAACTTTAGCATGGCCAGCAAAGACGTCTAAAGACGGCTCCCGGCACCCAAAGTGTTAAAATAAATATAATAAATAAATATTATTTCTTCAGCAACAGCACCAACAATGTTTTAAATGTGTCTGAATGATAGACGTTTTATAATAAACAACAAATGTAAGATAAAAAAAACTATATACACTGAATGATTAGTTGTTAAAGCCCTTGGACTCCACTGTAGAGAAGGGGTGCAGGCCTTTAACAACAAACTGGGTCACAGCCCTGTGACACTTGTTCACCCTATCCTCTGTCATCCTTCCTAGCTGCTAGGGTGAAGGGACTTTGGGCTTGGCTGGGACCGGTGGTGGTAGAGGGAGGAGGGGTGGGCTGGGACATGGTGGCTGCAGCCTCAGCCTGACGATCTATAAAAAGTTGTCATCTTTTAAATATATTTGTAGCTAAACAATTAGCTAAGCAATTATATTTTATTTATTAGCCTCAGGGCTGGGCGATAAAACGATAACGATAACTATCGCGATAAATTATTTCCTCGAAATAAACATGAAACGTGGTCGCAAAGTTTCGATATATCGATTTTCCAAGCTTGGCTCCGTTCAGCCTCGGCTCAGCTCACTCACTAACAACAACCAACGTTACGTGATGACGTGTTTACGCACAACAGCTAACAACCAATCAGTGAAGGAGATGGCCGAGAGCGAAATATACCCGGAAGGAGGTAGGACTCACTCAACAAGGCTTGCTAGGCTAATTAGCTTGCACGCCGATGTTTTATATATTTACGTGCCGAGTATGTGTGTGACGTGAATTCTGAGGCCACGTTTATAGTAGTGGGGATATACAGTGGACGTCGTTTCAATATATTGTGGCGGAAGAGAGTATTTTAGTGTAATATTTAGCACATTGTCATGGAATACAGCGCTTAGATACTACAGGCTTGCTAGGCTAATTAGCTTGCACGGCGACGTTTTATATATTTACGTGCCGAGTATGTGTGTGTTTTGAATTCTGAGGCCACGTTTATAGTAGTGTGGGGTATACAGTTCGTTTCAATATATTGTGGCGGAAGAGAGTATTTTAGTGTCATATTTATTGTCATGAGATACTCCGCTTGCTTAACGTGTAACGTGCGCGGACTGATGACGACATCAACTCGACTTGAGACATTCGCAGCAGCATAAGAAGTTAATTAAACTTGACGGACATTATATCGACGATAATTATCGATATCGAATTATATGAAAATAATTTTATAATTTTATCGCGATAACGTTTTTGGTCATATCGCCCAGCCCTAATTAGCCTATTCGTAATAATTCGTTATTAGCCTAGCTAACTCCGTATCTTGGCTTACCTGCAGTGGACGTGGATGGAGATGGAACACTGCGAGCAAAGCAGTCGAAAACGGCGCATTTCTGCAGACTAATTATGTTAAGTTATGTTTTGACAACAGATGTTTTGACAAATTGCTTGTATTGCCACCCTTACTTGCAAATGTTTTATTGCACTTGTGGCAACGTGCGTTGTCGGCATCGACTTTCGTAAAGTGTACCCAGACTTTCGAGCGTTTGGTTCGCTCCGCCATGACGAGCGCATGCAGAGCTCTGTCTGTGTGCAGCGCGCTTCAACACGGAGCCACGGACAGTACAAAGTACCAGTATGTGCATTTGTGTGAGTGTGAGCGGCTCGCGACGAGTGTGTGTAACGTCACACACACAGAGTAATTTGACCAGGTATACATCAGCCAACTTTGAGAATAGATTAACGGCGGTAATTTGTTTATCGCGCGATAAGAGTCCGCCGTTAACGGCGGTAACGGCGTTAACGGCCCGGCCTTAGTGTTTACTAATAGCTTGTTCATGATGTACTGTATAAGGCATAATTTGAAGTCCTGAATCTACTATTAATAAACATTTAACAAGTCATTACTAACTCATTACAGTTTGTCAATGGCCAACAATGTATTTATAAGGGATAATTATTCTAAAGTCTCACCCCCCCCCCCCCCCTTTAAACTACTTTCCATTTCCACTACTATATTTGTTATATACTGACCACACAACATTTTCCCATGACTGTATGTAGATGAGGTGATGGCCTTAATGGTTTATAAGCAAAGAATCAAAGTGGGTTTTATTTCATTTCATAGTCTACTAGTCGACTTACAACTAAAACCTGTAGTCTGCATATAACATAAGAGAAGAAAAAAAAATAGTCCATAACTTTTCCCTTTTTTTCCCCTCTCGTTTCATTGGGCATTTCTGAGAGATGTTCAAGGTATTCCACAGATCGTTGTAGGGATCGATTCCAATCCCTTGGATAGATTGTCAGTGTGCGATGATGACTCCTGGTACAATGACATGAGGTTAGCCTCCCCAGTCAGTCACCACAGTCAGTCACGGCAGCATCCCATCTCAACCCCTGATCAATGACGGCCACTGCCATTTTCCTAAACATTTTCATTCTAAATAACAACCCCGCTCCTTTGATTACAGTACAATGCTGATTCAAAGCCTTTAAAATGCATTAATGGTTGCCGGATTTGCATTTATATTGGATTTCCTTGCAGCCACACAAGAACGTGAGTTAGAGCTCCCATGAACAAAGACCAAACAGCAAACGCACATCGTCTGAAACACATTCAACCCCATAATAGAATACAAGCCACAGAATGAGAGGCCGCCATACGGAGACAGAGTCTCGCCACTCACTCAGGCACAGATTGATACCCCTCCAGTCAATAACGATTCAATCTCAAGGCAAGAAGCGCGCGACACGCGAAAGTGGCTGCCACGCCGGGGATGATGAACGCCACGCCCGGGATAAGCACTCATGCATATCATCTGCATGGAGGGGAGGGGGAAAACAGCGTTCAGCTGGGAGATTGCAATCGACAGCGCCATGTCAGCGACGATTACTTACCAAAGCGCATTCCAATCATTTCTTTGAGGGACACAAGTCTATAAAGGAGGAGGGTAATTGGTCGCCCCGGCCACGCACCTTTTCCCTTCAACTCACAGTGACCTTTTCGAGATTACCAGACAATGGGACTGGCACGTCCTCCATCTGTGTGTCTGGCCCTCGAAGTGAGGCACGGTGCCCAGGTTATTAAAGATGGGGGAGATTTGTGTGTTGCAGATCAGGTTGGCATCGTCCAGGCGGCATTGCCTCCAGGGTAATCTCTGTTGATAAGAGAGCCGGGAGACGACTGGATGCAAATCAGATTCAACCACTTTCTACCGCTAAATCGCCAAGACAGAGGAAAAGCCCCGGGGGAAATTTACAAAGCGATTCACTCCTCATTGCCCCATTAGAGGAGGGGATTTGTTTATTTCCTGCCGCAGCCAGAAAGAGGTACAGGGAGAGAGAGGGCCAAGTAGGTGAATCTGCAACTGCCTGAACCATATTTTATGCATGGCTGGTCTCCGAAACTTTACATATACAGTACCTGTACATCTCTGCATTGTTTTGGTTTTCCAAAGATGCTTCCTAGTTTGAACCAACTTTCTTCTAGGCGGCATGGTTTCCAGACTGATAATGTCAACATTATTATTTCTGTTGGTGTTTTTTTTAATGGGTCCTGTTGGCGCCTGTATGCTAAAAATACATGCCGTATATAGACTTCCCCGGATGCACAGCGGGCCCAGCCAATTACTTCGCCCCCACACACTAATCCATAACAGTTTTATTCACTGCACTTGACATACTCCGAGGCTGTATGATCTATCTGCATGCTATATCAAAACAATGGCGGGAGCGATGAAAGCATATATCCGAAGGGCGTCGCTGCCCTTAAAAGATAAAAAGGGGGGGGGGGGGCTCATTATCAAAAAGGGGGACTCAAATACGCGAAGCTCTTTGAAATTCCCAAGGAAGTCAGGTGAAAATGTTTTGCAACTCTGTCCTCTGCGTGTACCGTACCACTCGATGAAGACGAGCCAGGGCTGTGCTTCGTCTGACAGAGCTGCAGATGTTCGACAGATGCTTATTGCAGATTTTCACGTTACATTTTTAATGAGTCCCTCCCAGTATTGCCGCACAACTTAATGGTCTTGTTATAAGCAAGGCGATACCTTGCATTGACGGCTGAATGTGATGCCTCAAAAGGCTTGATAAGTGTGTGGGGGGAAGGGGGGGAGCAGAGATGATGTGCCTGCCTCTGTTCCCCGACACCCCCAAAACAGAGAAAGACACACACTTTCTCTCTCTACTTTTATAAATCAATGACGGCTGCGTGGCGTCTGTGGGAATCGTGTTCAGAAGTGGCTGCTTCTGTTCTGAGGCACGTGTCTCTGTGCGCCGTCCCAGTCTGTCAAGCTCTGCATTATGCTAATGTTGTGTTTACCATTCATGTGACAACATTAAGACAGGAACGCCGGTAGGGACCTGGGGCACTGCTGCACGCTACCAAGGGGGGCAGGGAGACGAGAGAGAAGGAGCAGTGAAAGAATCTCTCTCTCTCTCTTCTACCATTCTGTCTCTCTTTTCTCTTTCTTCTACTCTCCGTCTGTCTCTGTGCCTTTCTCTCGGAGACCCTGGACTGCAGAGGAGTGCAATAAAATCAAAGCCTGTGGCAGTGAAAAGGGAGGGGAGCTCCTAGTTATCTATTTGCTGTACCTTGTCAGTCAGCCAGCCGCAAGGAGATTTGCAATGCAAAGCACGTGGGAAATAAAAGGTGGATATTCTGAATCCGGTGGCACTTCATGTACATCAAAACACGAAGCTCGGCGCAGGGGATGGAACAATAGATGAAAGTAGTATCAGGAAAGAGGCGACGACGTCCCATACGGCAGAGCCTCCCGTATTCTTGACACTAACGCAAACACTTGAAGTAGATTTGAGAAAGTGTTGCCCGCCCCGGTCCACCCCGCCTCACACGCCAGCCTAGCAGTAGCACTGTTAAACTAAACTATAATGACTACTGAACACTGGCCACCCCGCCTCACACGCCAGCCTAGCAGTAGAATAGAATAGAATAGAATAGAAATACTTTTATTATCCCGTGGGAAATTAGACACTGCAAATCGCTCAACATTTAAACATTTAGACAGGACAGGTCACAATTTAGAATGATAACACAAATCAAATCAAGTTGCTAGGATAAGAGTAGAGTAAAATAAAATAGGATACAATGAAATTAAATAAAATATACAGAAATAAATACAGTAAGAACTGTTAAACTAAACTATAATGAACACTGGCCACCGCTCCTCTGGCGACATTTAACATTTCACTTGTCTGGTCTTCCCTTTCAACATTTTCTTAAGTCAAAAGTAAACGGTTGCAGTCAAATAAAATGCAAAGTGTAATCTGTTTCTGGAGGCGTGATGAGGCACTATGCATAATACTTGGATTTCTTTAAATGGCTGCCCATACAAATGAGATTCCCCCAGCTGCCCAAATGCAGGTCTCTCTACAATCATGGTTCAAATGGCACTGCCTTAAAACCAGAGGTGTTTGATAGAGTTAACAGTCTAATCACTGAAATAATGCTTCTCATTCAAGCACACTGCGGCTGCCAATGCGCTTACCATCATTATTTAATTGGTAACTGATTAGCTTAGCCACAAAGAGGTAAGCAAACAAGCACAATGGCTGTAATTGCATGAACAATGCAATGAACAATTCATAACTAATTTAAATCCCCACAAGCCAAGGCACAGCTAGGCTAACAAAGAATGGCCACCAAATTAGGTCATTATGCATAGCAGACATGGAAACATGTCTAATTGTCCTAATAGGCAAATTATGTGAAAGTTCCAAGATGATAAAGTACCACCGCATGAGAGATTCATGAAGTTGTGTCAATCAACCCGAGAGCTGTATAATGGAAAGTGAAACAAAACTACACCAGCGTTCATCTTGCAGAGCGCGTTCTTCATATAAGAAATAATCGAACTTCCTTAAGTGGCTGTAAGTAACTGTGTAAAAGGGGCAAACTTGCTTGCAAAAACACTTTTACACAGTGCACGTCTGCCAAGACGTCGCAAAGCAACATGACTCAAAACAGCAACCCCCCCCCCCCCCAGTTTAAGCCGACGGCGTCTTAAAACCATTTGTTTTGCCGCATCAGCACCAAATGCATGATTGAGAGTGAACTCACCTATAAATTTTATATCTGGTTGTAAATCCTTGGCGGAATCTTTCCACGAAGGAGAGGTAACTCCGAGAGTGGTGGAAAGGTCCGCGGTCAGAGATGAGCCAATCAATTGCTTGGTGACATGTTGCTCGCAGCCAATGGGTCCTGGCGGGAAGACTGAACTGTTATATGGTCCCATATAAACAGGAAGCAGATGACCTCAATAACCAGTTCATGCTTTTCCTTAAGCCGCTCTCTGTTCATTCTCGCTCCATTCTGTGGAGACCTGGGGGGAGGAAGGGAGAGGGAGAGAGAGAGAGAGAGAGAGAGAGAGAGAGAGAGAGAGAGGAGGGAGAGAAAGAAGAAAATATTAATGCGGCAAACATTTGAAAATAACCCAGGCTCAAAGAGCGAGAGAGGAGACGTGACGGGGTCGGGGTAATTGCGTTTGCTGTTTGAACGAAAACGAGACAGCGCCATTGTTGTTGCGCGGCGTAGATTTATTTATTCATTTTACCGTGACATGATTTGTGAATTTATTCCGTGTTTTCCGTGTCAGGATCTCTCAACCCTCTTGTCGCATCTGGAGTTCTCAGAGGGGGCCCCAGCAGATTGTGTCTCTCTCTCTCTCTCTCTCTCTCTCTCTCTCTCTCCATACTACGAGGAATGTTGCCCTTTCGCTAGATGAGTATGAATACATCCCGGTTGTGTGTGGCCTCTCCTCCTGCAGACTAATTGGTGCCATGATAAGATCAGACAAGGTTAAGAGCTGCTTTATGATATGTTATGACACCCAGCCGCTAACGTGGGAGAAGGCTGCCTTCCCGTTTTCCTCCCCAGGGTATAAATTACTGCCCTACGGAAAACATTTGACTATCGATGGGTGATTTCATGGATTGTTGGAATTCATTAAATAAGCCCCTCTACTTTGCGTACATGATTGTGGGAAGATGTTGGAGGAGGCTATACGAGCGGAATCGTTGCCCTCTGTGTTCCTGAGATGGCTCTGTCACACCGAAGGGGACCGGAATGGATCGATATCCCGAGACATGTATTAGAGGAATCTGACACATTGACAATACTAGGATGAATCCGG
>NC_140175.1:33470467-33502926 GCF_963971535.1 Notolepis coatsorum | reverse complement strand
TAAGACCATTGCGTTTGGACTGGTAGCTGAAGTTATGCTTTAAAAGCAAGTCAGTTTTCAGTCCCGGGATTCCGAGGATACTGTGCTTCTATTCGCAGGCCAGAAAATTTCCCATCTTTGGGAAAAATATGAATCCATAGTAGGTAATGAATACGCAAGGAAAGTGCTATGTGATTTCATGATATAGACCTATCAGCTGTCGTCGCTGGATAAAGTCGCTTGTTTTTCATCCTATTGCTTGGAAATTCAATTTCTGATCATTCCGATGTCCTGTATTGGTATCGCCTGGAGAGTGGTTTCATTATCTGCATCGTGTCTACCTTTAGGGTCATTCTGGAAAACGGAAAGGCTAAATTCATGCAGAATGTCAATGCAGGTGAGGTGTCGCCTAATATCCACGATGATAATATGGAAGGAGAATAATGAGTGGATGGGCCCCATGTATGCGTCTCTAAATGGTACCGTTGTGCGCAGATCATCTTGCCACTTTCTTTTTTACCCTTTTCTCCCATCTCCACAAATGAATCGCAATTCCCCCCTGGTCGTTCCACTACCCTACTGTGGGCCTGGGGAGGGTGTAGACTACTGAATGCCTCCTCCAACTCCATTACCCAGATGCCCCTCATCTCGCCTTTCAAACGTGAAGGTATAGTTGATATGAGAGGGGGTGGGAGGGGGGTGGGGGGGGGGGGGATGGGTGGGGTGGGTGAGTCAAGACAAGCAGTGCGTAACATTGTAATGAAAATCATAACTGGCCAGCAGGTTATTTAGTGTGCCCCTCCATTCTCACTGTCGGGAAGCATTTGAAAGGTTGTGTAGTCTAAATTAAAGGGACGTCGCACTATAAATTGTAATGGGAACACCGCATGCACTCTATTATATCACCTCATTTGCATGTATCTTTAGTAAGGCTGTCAAAGTTAGCGCAGTATTAACGCGTTAACGCACAATTCTATTAGCGGCACAATTTTTTTTAACTCACGGTTAACTTTTTAGAAAAATAAATAAATAAAAAAAATTAACTTTTTAAGTTTTTTTTTTACTACACTTCACTCAGGTGTATTATTGATACTCTCATTGATACTATCTTTGTTTCTGACTCAACGTGTGTGTGTGTGTGTGTGTGTGTGTGTGTGTGTGTGTGTGTGTGTGTGTGTGTGTGTGTGTGTGTGTTGTGTGTGTGTGTGTGTGTGTGTGTGTGTGTGTGTGTGTGTGTGTGTGTGCGTGCGTGCGTGCGCGTGTGTGTGTGTGTGTGAGAGTGAGAGAGATAGAGAGAGAGAGATAGAGAGCGAAAGAGAGCTAGGAGAGTGTGTGTGTGTGAGAGAGAGAGAGAGAGAGAGAGAGAGAGGGGGGGCGGGGGTGTGAGTCCTCAGCCCTTGTGTGGGTGGATGTAACAAGTTCCAAACGTTTTCTTTCCCTTATTATTTCATGCACACTTTATTCATTGTTTTAAATTATTATTTTCTTTTAAGTTATTTTGTGCATCACTCTGTTTTGAATTTGATGCAAATTTGCAATGCATGAGGGTCATCCTTTTGTGTTAAATGGCTGCATAAAGCAAGCATTTGTGGACTCTCATGTTGATAAGAGTATTAAAACTTGGAACTTGAAAAAGATCCGTTTAAGGTAGATAAAACAAAAATGCGATTAATTTGCGATTAATCGCAAGTTAACTACGGACAATCATGCGATTAATCAGATTAAATATTTTAATCGATTGACAGCACTAATCTTTAGTAATGTAGGTGTAAGTGTTTATTTGCATGTCGAGCGGGAAGCGAGATCCGACCACAAGTCGTCACGCAAGACGGCATGTGGAGACACATTAACATAAGATATTCCTTTATTGATCCCCTTGGGGGATTTAGGCATCATAGCAACATGGGGAGGGGGGAGGGGAGGTACAGGTATGGGCATGGTAATAGTGGAAATATAAGTATAGGCAATACAATTATAATACAAATACAAATAAACAGTGATATAAAAAATATGAGAAAGTAAACAGTGTAATCAAAGGTGCAGATGAGGGTCTGTATGCCCTATCAGTTATTTCATATGGTACAATAATTATGGGCAATAGATAATTAGAATCTGAATATATACGATGAGTAAAGTAAAGTAAACAGTATGCACAGGTGGAGTATACATAAAGGACCCTAACTGGCACGATATACGTTGTAGTCGGTGCAGGCTAGGTGCTAAGAGTCAGACACACTTAAGAGTTCTGCCGCCAATAGTTCCCCAACTGCTGGCAGCAGTCCCTGCCCATGGTTCTAAGTGTGAACAGACGTACTTGGAGCTGGCCACATGTGGTCGGATCGCCCCGGATGGGATCTTAATGCCAGGGGTAAACAACCTCGACGAGGGACGCCTCACGGTTTCTGCCAAGTCATCAGTTAAGCGGGTGAATCATTACATTTCCTGTAAAGTCTTTAATCAGGTCAGCGTATCAGCATGCCCGAGGTGTCGGTTCATCCAACCCAACGGCCGACGTCCTGGCATGAACGCTGTGTGCCCTGCGGTCATTTAAATACCTGCGGATGGATGTGTAACAAATTTAAATTGTCCTGGCGACTTCTTTTCCCCCTTTTTTCTTGCCATTAACCTGAGATGCCGTGGCACTGATAAATACACAGAGACATAATTTAATGAGGCCTGCTTTAAGCTAATTAGTTTTGACTAATTTGAGGTTGGCTGTCAAAACTAAACAATACATCATCTAATTGAGAGGGGGGGGGTGAGGGGGAGGAGGGGCTTCATAAATGATATTGCTCTATGCTAAGGGGGAAGAAATACACGTGTGTACGCACAGTATGCAAACACACACACTCACATGTGACTTGCCCATGCACTGTAGTGTGGGTGTCCGTGTGTGTATGTGTGAAAAAGAAAGAAAGGGAGAGAGAGAGTGTGTGTGCGTGTGCGTGTGCGTGTGTGCGTGTGTGTGTGTGTGTGTGTGTGTGTGTGTGTGTGTGTGTGTGTGTGTGTGTGTGTGTGTGTGTGTGTGACAGAGAGAGCGAATGTGACTCATGGTCCACTGTATGCAAAAACATTATGCACATGCGTCACAGTTATACTAACAAATGGCCACTTACCAAATTAATATTTTATTATTAAAAAGGCTAATGGAAAAGCAAATCAAGAGGGTACAGTGTGAGTGCTCTCTCTAATGTGAATTCAAATATATGACTAGTAGTAAATAAATAAATATATAAATAAATAAACTAGGTTACGCACTTTGGGTATTAAAGGTCAAACATTGTCTGAAAAACACACTTTTTTGTCAGATTTTGCACCCAGCCCCTGTATTCAGAAACCATGCATTTTAACAAGTTGTTGGACTTCGGTCTTTGTGTGATGTCACACTGAAAAAGCTCATTGCAATGCCCGTCCTTGACTCGCGTGTGCATGTTAAAAAACATGTGTACAAAATGGCGGCTTGCTTGTAAAACGTTCTCTTTTCTACCTAAAGTTTAACCTAAAATGTGTTTCTGACAACATTTCTATTATTTATTAACATATGATATTGCCGGATCTTGCATCATATTTGATCTGCAATGCCTAGTTTGACAATTTGAACTGAATTTTGTTCGACAGTATACAGGCTCGTACAGCACTGCTACACTATGTACGAGAATTATAGTGTTGAAAAATATGTATGTTAAAAAGGACAACAATATTGGACCTTTAAGTTGTTATTTTTCTGTGTAGTTGTCGTCTCTCTTTTTTTTTTATCTATTTTTTGTTCTCACTTTTTCTGTATTTTTCTCCCATCCCAATTTGAGTCGTTATGCCAATTCCCTTCCTGGTCGTTGCGCGCATTGCCCCACTGTCGGCCTAGGGAGGGTGAAGACTACCACATGCCTCCTCCGATACATGTGGAGTCAGCCAGCCGCTTCTTTTCACCTGACAGCGAGGAGTCTCACTGGGGGAATGTAACGCGTGCGGAGGTTCACGCTATTTCCCCCCGATCCCCTCCCTGCTGAACAGGCGCCCCGACCGACCAGTAGGAACCGCAGTTTACAATGACCAGGACACACACATACCCCGCCGGCTTCCCACCCACTAACACTGCCAATTGTGTTAGTAGGGACGACTGACCATGCCGGAGGTAGGCCTACCGCTGACAGCTGGATTCGAACCCAGAGTCTCTGCGGTGGTAGGCAAATGCATTCTCCACTGCGCTACCCAGCCGCACTGTAGTTGTCTCTCTTCCAAAATGGCTGCCTGTAACATTCGCTAACCACTTTCAAAAGAAAATGTCTAATTTATGCGCAGTGGTAAAGAAGGTAAAACATTGGAAAAGCACAATATTGCTCTTCTACCGTGACTTGTTTAGAGCAAGTAATAAGACACCAATGTATGATATTTTTCTTGGTACCTGTCTCATCAACACATAATAGTAACTGTTGTTTTGCACGTAGTAACCTCTGGAAAAACGGGCATTCTTAACATTCTGTGAAAGGCCTCTATTGTTAATGTCATCTCAGCGCTGACGAAACAGAAAATAAACAGAAAACGTCTCCCATGGCATCTCCACGAGAGAAGTCGCCGAACACACAGCGCAAATAGTTATTGTTCCCCCTCCTTAAATTCCTCAAACAGGAAGCGAGGCGTTTGTGCCAAGCCATTGTTTGATATTCCCCAACGCGACCACAATAAGTGAGGCGGTGGGGAGACGGAGCTCAAACAGAGAGCCGTATCTGTCGGCTCCATCACCTCTGTTTGTTTCAGCCGGCTGAGATCAAAGGAGCCACCAAGCGGCCTGGCACAGCAGCCGCGCAGCCTGGCACACAGGCTGGCCACCAGGCGCCGCTCCCATGGTTACGCCGAACCCACATGCGGTGCATGCACAATCGCACACACTCACTCACACACGCACACACACACACTGTCTCAAAGTAGCTTAGTATTAGGACCATGTATCTGATGTATAGGCTGTTTCAAAGTAGCCTAGTATTAGGACCATGTATCTGATGTATAGGCTGTTTCAAAGTAGCCTAGTATTAGGACCATGTATCTGATGTATAGGCTGTTTCAAAGTAGCCTAGTATTAGGACCATGTATCTGATGTATAGGCTGTTTCAAAGTAGCCTAGTATTAGGACCATGTGTCTGATGTATAGCCTGTATTAAAGTAGCCTAGCATTAGGACCATGTGTCTGATGTATAGCATGTATTAAAGTAGCCTAGCATTAGGACCATGTGTCTGATGTATAGCCTGTATTAAAGTAGCCTAGCATTAGGACCATGTGGCTGATGTATAGCATGTATTAAAGTAGCCTAGCATTAGGACCATGTGTCTGATGTATAGCATGT
Source organism: Notolepis coatsorum (assembly GCF_963971535.1). Lineage (NCBI taxonomy): Eukaryota > Metazoa > Chordata > Actinopteri > Aulopiformes > Paralepididae > Notolepis > Notolepis coatsorum. The sequence goes on along the minus strand of NC_140175.1, from coordinate 33,497,608 downwards.
ATTAAAGTAGCCTAGTATTAGGACCATGTGTCTGATGTATAGCCTGTATTAAAGTAGCCTAGCATTAGGACCATGTGTCTGATGTATAGCATGTATTAAAGTAGCCTAGTATTAGGACCATGTGTCTGATGATGTATAGCCTGTATTAAAGTAGCCTAGCATTAGGACCATGTGTCTGATGTATAGCCTGTAGGGGTGTAACGATGCATCGAAATGCATCGATCCTAATGTGATGATTCAACTGCATCGATTTGAAAATGTTAGAATCGATTAGAATCAAAATAAAAAAATAAATAATAATAATACATTTCTTTTATTTTCTTTTTTGTGTGTATTGTTTTTATTGACCTATAGTCCATTCATGCTGAGTGAATCAGTTCCCCCAGCCACATTTGTGTATAAATCTTTTTTGGGGGAATTAACTGATAGAAAATGTATCGAATCGAATCGAATTGAGTCTAATCGTGGTCAAATGAAGAGATTTCATGATGCATTGAATCGTTGCCTGAAGAGTATTATTGGATTCAGTTTGCACTTTTTGCTCCACTACATTTACAATGCATCTGCGTTCTGCCCACCGTATCCCTATGTATCGGATGGGGGAATGGAGGCCATACAAATCTAGTGTTGTGAACCTCACAAGGATAGAATTCCAAAAGTAAACACACATTGATGATTTCCTTTTTTCTCCTCTGAGTAGACATGTTTTCTTTTTGCTTGTATACACTACTCTACCCGCACTCTTTACAAGAGATGTGCGAGGCCAATCCAGCCCTGGGGTGCTGAGACAGCATTCAGACAAGCAGCGCTCTGCACTGCATCGCTTACTGCATATACACTGGGTTCCAAACACACACTCGCTAACAGCGGTTCAGATCAGGGTAGTTTTTCCAGCCGTATGTGTGTGTGGTTGTGTGTATGTGTGTGTGGTTGTGTGTGTATGTGTGTGCGTGTGTGTGTGTGTGAGAGAGAGAGAGAGAGAGAGAGAGAGAGAGAGAGAGAGAGAGAGAGAGAGAGAGAGGAGAGAGAGAGAGAGAGGGAGAGAGAGAGAGAGAAAGAGAGGGTGTGTACACATTTATTTGTCTGTCTGTGTGTGTGGGTGTGTTTGTGTGTGTGTGTGTGTGTGTGTGTGTGTGTGTGTGTGTGTGTTAAGGCTGAGCCCGAACGTTAGAACGTATCGAACGTTCGTTCGTTACGCTGACATTCGGACTTTAATTAATAGGTTTGAACGTTCGGTAAAAAAAAAATAAAGGATGCGCACGGGGTTGAGGTGATGTGAAGCGGCGCATCAGGCGCTCGGCTCAACCAGTATGGTCTGCCGGGCTGCAGCGGGATACTATTTCTCAACCAGAGCTCTATTTTGATTGACAGGCGATTCTGCCAATTACGTCACACCGCTTGCACCCCGCCTCTGCTGTTACCACCAATCGGCAAGCGTTTATTCGTTTTTAACTTCAGGCAACGCCGCCATTGATCTGCTTGCTTGAAGCCTCAACAGACTTACCGTAGCTACCGGGGAGCCGTAGTTAGCTCCCCGCCGAGGAAGTAATCGGTAACAAGGTTTCCGTAGGTGAACCTGCAGAAGGATCATTAATGAATACCAGCCTTTTTCGGCCACGGAGCGCGAGCTTCATGGCGGGAGGTGGTTGCGTTGGAAACAACAGCAGGCGCACGGTGGACAGACCCGTCCACCGTCTACCTCGGAAACGGTGGTAGGGCGGACGGGCGGCAGGCGTGTTGGGAGCCCGGCCGTTCCGAGGTAGACGGTGGACGGGTCTGTTGAGGAGCGTGCGCCTCTCCTCCCGGCTCCCCTCCCCGTCGACCAAGAGTGAATACCTGTTATTGAACGTGTAACACTAACTATATAACGTTAATGCCACAAAACGAATGCCGTTGTTTATCTAGCCCCTTACGTGACTGCAAGGGCTATTGTTTATCATAGTAACTTTGATTCAGTAGCTTGTTTATTTTCTTCTGAGTGCTTTGTTTAATTACATGTTTACATGAACAGCCACCACTGTAAACATGTTTTTCACCAATAGACTATGCAATGCCGCCCTCCGTAGGATCTATAATAATACAATAAAAAAAATAATTATTATTAAAAAAAAATGAAAAAAAAAAATGTATTAAAAATTTTGTTTATTAAAAAATGTAAAAAAACGAACGTTCGAACGTTCGTTCGATAAACCCTGGCGAACGTTCGAACCCTAAAAACAGGGTTCGGGCTCAGCCTTAGTGTGTGTGTGTGTGTGTGTGTGTGTGTGTGTGTGTGTGTGTGTGTGTGTGTGTGTGTGTGTGTGTGTGTGTGTGTGTGTGTGTGTGTGTGTGTGTGTGTGTTGTGAGAGAGAGAGAGAGAGAGAGAGAGAGAGAGAGAGAGAGTGTGTGTGTACACACATGTATTTGTGAGCGTGTATGTATGTAGTTGTGAGTGTATATGTGTATGTATGTGTGTGTGTGTTTGTGTGTGTGTGTGTTGTGTTGTTAGCGTGATTAGTCATTCACACCACCTGAGGTATCATCTCTGCCTGAATCAGTCCCCCCCCCCCCATCTGAGATGAGAGGAAATCAAACAGCTCTTCAGTGCTTCACTCGGAAGATACGCTTTTTGGCCTTGTTCACATTGCAGGGCTATTTAGTGAAAGAGGTTGCTCTCTCGTGGTTCGCAGAGATGATTTGCCTAATTCATAATAAAAGAAGGGGACCGATTTTTTTCGACACGTGTGATTCAAGGGTCAACTTTCGGGCTTCGAGGCAACTCTCTCTCTTTCTCTCGTTGTCTTTCTAGCTCTCTCTGCTGCGGTTGTCAATCTCTGTCCGTCTGTCTGTTTTTTTTTGGAATGCCCTTTTGGGTAAGCAACAACATAATAATAGCTTTTCAAATAATTGCCCAGAAGTGTCTCTCGAATATGTATTTGAATGCTGATGTATTTGCCAGGGCAGAGAGATGTGATGCAGAGAAAAAGAGGGAAGGAGGGGAAAAGAGAAAATACATACAGAAGATACACAGAAAAAGAGGAAGAGAGATACTGAGAGAAAGATACTGAGTGAGGGAGAAAGAAAGAGAGGGAGGGAAGAGATATAGAGATACTGAGTGGAGAGGGGGAGAGAGAGAGAGAGAGAGAGAGAGAGAGAGGAGAGAGAGAGAGAGAGAGAGAGAGAGAGAGAGAGGGAGAGGGGAGGGGGGAGGGAGGGAGGGAGGGAGGAGGGTAGGGAGGGAGGGAGGGAGGGAGGGAGGGAAATAAATAATAGAGACACTGAGCAAGAGCTGAGAGGGAGAGACGGGGGAGGGATAAAGAGATATTGAGAGATAGAAGAGGGAGGGAGAGAGAGAGAGAGCGAGAGAGAGAAAGAAAGAGAGGGAGGGAGGGAAAGAGATAATAGAGATACTGAGAGAGAGAGAGAGATATAGAGATACTGAGAGAGAAAGAAGATGCTGAGTGAGAGGGAGAGAGAGCGATAGAGGGAGGGAGAGCAATACGAAAGAGGAAATACAGAGAGAAAGAGAGAGCTACAAAGAGAGAAAGAGATACAGAGAGAGAGAGAAAGAGAGCTGGAGAGAGACGACTGTCGCGTGACTCCCATGAATGAGAAGGGGGGCAAACAGAGGAGGATGTATGCCTGGGCAAACAGAGGAGGATGTATGCCTGGGCAAACAGAGGAGGATGCAATAACAACTCCTGGCAAGGAAGGGCCTGTGTCCTCCGATCGCCCCTTTTAAACGGCCCTTTTCACAGGGCGACTCCTCCTCCCTTCTGGTTCATTCAGGGGGACTTATTCTCCCCATGCCCCCCCACCCCGGCCAATCGATGCCTCCACTCTAGCTCCCCCGTGTGTAAAGGGGGGGCTTGTGTGCATTCCCTCTTTGTTCTTTTAAGGGACGGGGAGGATTGTCGTCGTCCCCCTTTACTTGTATTCTGAATCCCGGGGTAGAGGACAGATCGGTGGGAGAGAGAAGACAGGTATGCCCTGGGGGACAGCGGGTTATATATATATCCAACCATCTGGTAGGTCGGCTCTGACACCTATACGCTATATTTACACATTGCTAGCTCCTCCGATCCCTTTACGGTGGAAACCATTTTGCGGAACGGAAACCGCACGGTGTGGATAGGCGCGGCCTTCGCTCCCCTTCGGCAGTCCTGTCGCGCAGCATACTCGTTTGCCGGTGATAACGGAGACACGCGGCGAGAGGCCAACCCTCCGACGTGAAGCTATGAGACTGACAGCTCCTGTCCGGGATCTTATTCCACCTTAGCTCATGTGTAATGTGTAGCGACAGGGACTGAAGGGGTTATTAGGGAGGGTGGGGGATAATGCAAGGGAATGACAGAGAGACAGAGAGAGGAGAGCGAGAGAAAGAGGAGGTAGTGGAGAGTTGGGGGATGTCTAAAAATGCCACCCCCAGCCTCAGCAGAATTATGAGAATTATTATAAGCCAGCCCATGGCCATGTCTGGACAGGCGTGGTAATGGCCTGCCACTTGCAATTGCTGGGAAGTAACAGAGAAATGCTCGGGCCGGCCGCAGCTAACTTCATTTGTACTGGATTCTTTTCGCCTTCACCCCGTTTTCTTTGCGTTGCTCCTTCCCTCGCTTCCACACAGGACTGCAGTGGCACCCTGACCTTCAGAAGACATGGCTCAGCAAGCAACTCTCTGTTCCATAATTAATGCCCCGGTCGGTCGGCAACCAATCAGCTCAGCTCGGGGATCAATGGCCTATTTTAAAGAAGAAACTAATTCACTAATGGTCTGAGTTATTGTTCCAATTTACCCTGGCCGGTGAATTATTGTGTTCCAATCTATTCCAAGGAGGGGGGGGGGGGGGGGGGGGATCAATGCAAGGCTGAGGGGGTGGGCGGAGTTGCTTGCGTCCGTCATGCGAGACGGCGCGAGGAGGAGGAGGAGGAGGAGGGTGCTGGGAAGCTCATTTGATAGCTGCCCAGCGGAATAACAGGGAGGCTGGGGCGTTTTTATGCAGTGCCTCCAAAGCAGGACTGTCTCTGTCATAAAGCCAAGTAATTAACAAGGCTTCTGAGCGAGTGTGAGCCCAACAGCTTGGCTGGTCAAGGTGTAGCAGCGTATGATCCAGATAAATTAGGCGCATCGGCTAACCCAACAGACAATTAAATTAACTGAAAGATAACGTATCCTAGTCCAGCTAACGTGCACACGTATGCCATACTTGTATGGGTTTGAGAAAGAAATCCAAGAGAGACTATAGAGACTCCATATCCTTAAAAAATATATAATAATAATAATAATAATAATAATAATAATAATAATAATAATAATAATAATAATAATAATAATAATAATAATAATAATAATAATAATAATAATAATAATAATAATAATAATAATAATAATAATAATAATAATAATAATAATAATAATAATGATAAATTAATAAGCAAAAGATTCACTGGTAATTATTCTCCATCCCCAAGGATGGCACTGTGAGGAAAATGAAAAGGTGGTGCACTTTTATGTTTTCCAATTAGTATTTGTTTTTTTCTTTTTTCCAATTCAAATGAATTTTCATTACATGCTATTAGAGCAATCAATCCACGCAGGTCACCTTTTCATTTGCGGCACGCTTGGCAGCGCCAAGTTGATTACTCCACCGTTTGGTGAACAGTCACACCTGTGTGGATCTAATTGTTTTCTGTGATTGGCTTTGTCTTCCATCAAAGGTAACATGTGTCTCTGAAACCACGATGGAAATGGAAAAAGGAGAACAGTAAATTGTTCAGCTCTGCGCTCTCTCTTCCCCCTCACAAAGACACAGTGGCTGATTCCATATTCTCATCCCGGTGGAGGAGACGAGATGTGAGATGACATGAGACGTCAGTATTGGACCCTCTCGCTCAGGAGTCTCGAGAACTATAGCTAGCGCAGGCAAGGTACGAACGCCATTTTACATTTGTCACCACACCTACCCCCCGCTGGTGTGTGTTCAAGTGTGGGTGTGTTACAGACGAAGATTGATCATTTGTCAACCCTCGCAAATTGACTTTAACGCACGTTCCCTAATTACTTTGCGGTTTTGCTGATGAGAAACCACTCACTTCATGTTATTGCATCGATTCAACGCGTGGGCAGCCATCATTGTTTTTGGAATCTCCGCCGTCTCGCCCCTTTCTTGTCAAAGCCGGTGGAGGGAAAGAACAAGGCCCGGCTCGGTGCTTTCCAGACCCAATAGCTCGTATATGCTGCCACCATCCCCTACCTGTAATGCTGCCACCTCCCCTACCTCTATATGCTGCTACCTCCCCTACCTGTATATGCTGCCACCTCCCCTACCTGTAATGCTGCCAACCTCCCCTACCTGTATATGCTGCCACCTCCCCTACCTCTATATGCTGCTACCTCCCCTACCTGTATATGCTGCCACCTCCCCTACCTGTAATGCTGCCACCTCCCCTACCTGTATATGCTGCTACCTCCCCTACCTGTATATGCTGCTACCTCCCCTACCTGTAATGCTGCTACCTCCCCTACCTGTATATGCTGCTACCTCCCCTACCTGTATATGCTGCCACCTCCCCTACCTGTAATGCTGCTACCGCACCTACCTGTAATGCTGCCACCTCCCCTACCTGTAATGCTGCCACCTCCCCTACCTGTAATGCTGCCACCTCCCCTACCTGTATAATGCTGCCACCTCCCCTACCTGTAATGCTGCTACCTCCCCTACCTGTATATGCTGCTACCTCCCCTACCTGTATAATGCTGCCACCTCCCCTACCTGTAATGCTGCTACCGCCCCTACCTGTAATGCTGCCACCTCCCCTACCTGTAATGCTGCCACCTCCCCTACCTGTAATGCTGCCACCTCCCCTACCTGTATAATGCTGCTACCTCCCCTACCTGTAATGCTGCCACCTCCCCTACCTGTAATGCTGCTACCTCCCCTACCTGTATATGCTGCTACCTCCCCTACCTGTATAATGCTGCCACCTCCCCTACCTGTAATGCTGCTACCTCCCCTACCTGTAATGCTGCTACCGCCCCTACCTGTAATGCTGCCACCTCCCCTACCTGTAATGCTGCCACCTCCCCTACCTGTAATGCTGCCACCTCCCCTACCTGTATAATGCTGCTACCTCCCCTACCTGTAATGCTGCCACCTCCCCTACCTGTAATGCTGCTACCTCCCCTACCTGTATATGTTGCTACCTCCCCTACCTGTATAATGCTGCCACCTCCCCTACCTGTAATGCTGCTACCGCCCCTACCTGTAATGCTGCCACCTCCCCTACCTGTAATGCTGCCACCTCCCCTACCTGTAATGCTGCCACCTCCCCTACCTGTATAATGCTGCCACCTCCCCTACCTGTAATGCTGCTACCCGCCCCTACCTGTAATGCTGCCACCTCCCCTACCTGTATAATGCTGCTACCTCCCCTACCTGTATGCTGCTACCTCCCCTACCTGTAATGCTGCTACCTCCCCTACCTGTATGCTGCTACCTCCCCTACCTGTATATGCTGCTACCTCCCCTACCTGTATATGCTGCTACCTCCCCTACCTGTATGCTGCTACCTCCCCTACCTGTAATGCTGCTACCTCCCCTACCTGTATATGCTGCTACCTCCCCTACCTGTATATGCTGCCACCTCCCCTACCTGTATATGCTGCCACCTCCCCTACCTGTATATGCTGCCACCTCCCCTACCTGTAATGCTGCTACCTCCCCTACCTGTATATGCTGCTACCTCCCCTACCTGTATATGCTGCTACCTCCCCTACCTGTATATGCTGCCACCTCCCCTACCTGTATATGCTGCCACCTCCCCTACCTGTATATGCTGCCACCTCCCCTACCTGTAATGCTGCTACCTCCCCTACCTGTATATGCTGCTACCTCCCCTACCTGTATATGCTGCTACCTCCCCTACCTGTATATGCTGCTACCTCCCCTACCTGTATATGCTGCCACCTCCCCTACCTGTAATGCTGCTACCTCCCCTACCTGTATATGCTGCTACCTCCCCTACCTGTATATGCTGCTACCTCCCCTACCTGTATATGCTGCCACCTCCCCTACCTGTATATGCTGCCACCTCCCCTACCTGTATATGCTGCCACCTCCCCTACCTGTAATGCTGCTACCTCCCCTACCTGTATATGCTGCTACCTCCCCTACCTGTATATGCTGCTACCTCCCCTACCTGTATATGCTGCCACCTCCCCTACCTGTAATGCTGCTACCTCCCCTACCTGTATATGCTGCTACCTCCCCTACCTGTAATGTTAGAAATTAAACAATGTGGGACGAAAGCGCCGGAGCCCTTTCCATTCCTTGGGCTGGTCACAGTTAAAGTGCACCCAGAGGACCCCCCCCCCCCACACACGCCCCGGACATGAATCAGAGCCTGAGTGTCGACAGCCGAGAGCATGTAAATGACACTGTTCCCCGGTACAGTTCTTTCCCAGCTCATGCATGTAAATGTCAAGTGATGTTATCCCGGACTGTGTGCCTTCCTGCCGACGAGAGCCGAAAGAGGCTTTACGGAGCATGGGGCAAAGATGGCCAGGATGAGATTGTACCTGTGTCTCAGAGGTGGGGGTGGACTGTCTGAATTCCCTCATGTTACGGTATCTCTGCAGGCATGGTGTGGATAATCTTCAGGAGTGCAAGGCGCAGCGCTTTGACATTTAAGTGCATGTGTGCCCCGCGTACGCAGTTTGTTTTCCCATTGTTCTGTTTTTTTTTGGCGACCGCGCGTCTTAACCAAACGCTGCCTTCTTCGATGCACCCACGGTGGAACTCGTCTTGGGGCACCGTCGGTCGTTTCTTTAATTACCTGCAGAATTACACCGGTTCCTGACAGGCAGCGAGCGAGCGAACTGGAGACGAAATCGCGCGCGACACTGTCCTGATATGACGCGGCGCTTGTCCGAGTGTGTCTGTGTGTGTGTATTTACCTGGAAGCACAGGGGCAAAGCAGCCTGCGATTCTCGACCAATAAAAAGTGTTTAGGGGCGGGACTCGGCCGCGTAATCGCTCAACTAGAGATACAGCGAGCGAATATTTGAGGGGGGAGCGACATCGCCGCTCAGTTCGCTGTCGCTCGCGGTAGGTCAGGATAGTCTGATTGAAACGAATACATTTTAATCCTTTTCGCAATCACGCTCGCTCGCGTCGCTCCCTGTGAGGAACCGGTGTTACACAGCTCCTTCGGCCTCCTGCATCCCTCCCCTGCTGCGACGGATCTGTGAAGCGCCACGTGTGAATCTCATCGGGGGCTAAGAGTACACAGGGGGCCGAAGGGGGGGGGGGCAAAAGCGCAGCTGCAGGCCAACCGTGGTGGGGGCTCTTCCGACTGGACCACAGTTTTATCTCCAAGAAATATTAGAGGAAAATACGTCTTCTCCCTCCACCTTATCAGGTGGGAAAGATGGATGACTTGCTTGTTCTATTTCAGTACCTGAGGCGCAGGAGCGTGCTGGGGGGAAAAAACATTTCCTGTTCTTCTCACCCCCCCCCCCCCCCATATCAGGGATGTACACACGGTGAGGCTCAACAAGAACCGGTTGTCTCCCTCGCTCGACCCTCGCACCATCATCCGCCTTCATACTTGAGTGAATCGTAATGGCATATTTCCATACATCACACTACAGCACACAAGTAAAATAAAAATAAAAAGGAGATAAAAGAAACTGGTTTGCCAGCACTTTCCCGTCTGTCGCCTCGCTAACCTTTTCAGCGAAACTTTCAGGCTTTGTTTTTCTTTTTTTTTTATAGTCAGCGCTTGTCTTGACAGAAAAACAGCTGCTGCTCCTCCCCAGGGACCGGACCACTGGCGTTATGCAGTGCAAGGTTCTGTCCCACTGCGGTGGGTTATTTTGGTCTAGCCCCCCCCTCCCTTTGCTTTCCCCACACCCTGATTCCTAAATTTACTGACCTAATTTTCTCCCCAGCTCAATGTTTATTCTCCATTTCACAACTTGACACGAGCACTACTTTACTCCAGCCTCACTCTGTAGGACTCTAAGCTCCCCAGGCTGAGCAGATGCCTCTGTGAAGAGGAGGTATGAGCAGATGCCTCTGTGAAGAGGAGGTATGAGCAGATGCCTCTGTGAAGAGGAGGTATGAGCAGATGCCTCTGTGAAGAGGAGGTATGAGCAGACGCCTCCATGAAGAGGAGGTATGAGCAGATGCCTCTGTGAAGAGGAGGTATGAGCAGACGCCTCCGTGAAGAGGAGGTATGACCAGGCGCCTCCATGAAGAGGAGGTATGAGCAGACGCCTCCATGAAGAGGAGGTATGAGCAGACGCCTCCATGAAGAGGAGGTATGAGCAGATGCCTCTGTGAAGAGGAGGTATGAGCAGATGCCTCTGTGAAGAAGAGGTATGAGCAGATGCCTCTGTGAAGAAGAGGTATGAGCAGACGCCTCCATGAAGAGGAGGTATGAACAGATGCCTCTGTGAAGAGGAGGTATGAACAGATGCCTCTGTGAAGAGGAGGTATGAGCAGATGCCTCCGTGAAGAGTAGGTATGAGCAGGCGCCTCCATGAAGAGGAGGTATGAGCAGATGCCTCCGTGAAGAGTAGGTATGAGCAGGCGCCTCCATGAAGAGGAGGTATGAGCAGATGCCTCCGTGAAGAAGAGGTATGAGCAGACGCCTCCATGAAGAGGAGGTATGAGCAGACGCTTCCATGAAGAGGAGGTATGAGCAGACACCTCCATGAAGAGGAGGTATGAGCAGACGCTTCCATGAAGAGGAGGTATGAGCAGACGCCTCCATGAAGAAGAGGTATGAGCAGATGCCTCTGTGAAGAGGAGGTATGACCAGGCGCCTCCATGAAGAGGAGGTATGAGCAGACGCCTCCATGAAGAGGAGGTATGAGCAGACACCTCCATGAAGAGGAGGTATGAGCAGACACCTCCATGAAGAGGAGGTATGAGCAGACACCTCCATGAAGAGGAGGTATGAGCAGACGCCTCCATGAAGACGAGGTATGAGCAGACACCTCCATGAAGAGGAGGTATGAGCAGACACCTCCATGAAGAGGCGGTATGACCAGGCGCCTCCATGAAGAGGTGTGGAGGGTTAAGGCAGCGCACACCGTTCCCATTGTTCTTAATTCGACGTCATACACGTGTGAAACGGAGGGAAAGTGGAGCTAGCGACGGTCCCATAAATCAGCAGAATCTGCTGAGACGCAGAGCAGATGGCCTGAAAAGGGAAAAAGTCTCATTTCCCCATCTCAATTCCTTGCAGACTGCGTTGCAAAACAGCCAAACAGCTCGGCACCGGGAGCGCGCTGCACCACAGCCCCGCCGTATGGTATGCCTCATGGCGGCGGATATGCATGAATATCAATATTGTAAAGTTGTTTCGTTCTGTTCCAACGACTGAATCTACGCTTCTCCCAACTTCATGATCAATATCGAGCGTATTACATTGAGGTTCAATATGCCAGATGTGTTGCTACGGTAAAGTGCAGCTCATCCATGTATTGAGTTTTCTTTACATTTAAAACACCATCCTCTGGGGCTCTGGATGAGGGCAGTCTCTCTCTCTCTCTCTCTCTCTCTCTCTCTCTCTCTCTCTCTCTCTCTCTCTCTCTCTCTCTCTCTCTCTCTCTCTCTCTCTCTCTCTCAGCTCTGTTGTGCTTTGCTAACACTGTGTTGTGGGCTGCATTATATTTTCTTGTAGCCTCCAGTCGACATGGATGAATTCACGTGATTACCCTGGTGTCAAGGGCTCCCTCGGCCAGGATAATCATGCCCGACTCAAATGGGGGACAAAAATGATTGTAATTTGGATGAAAACTATCTAGACAGTTTGGCACTGTCTCACAGCAGATGCAAACTGAAGCTGCCAGTGAATCGGAAAAAGAGGGAGAGACGTTTGAGATCTGTGTGTTCTGATGAAGTCGAGCCCTCTGTTAATATGGCCATAAAACAAAGTACTATTGTGGGGCGTATAGATTGGTTATGCTAACAAATGGAGGTCACAGCTTTGACGCACTGCTTCCATCATTATTAGAGAATGCTATTCTGGCTCTGTGGTTGGGAATTGGCTTTGTGCAACGATTAGCAAACTGGCGGGAGTGACCACCCAAGGATTTCTAGGGGACGTTCAATGATTCAGAATGTTTGCATAAAGGGATGCATTGACAAATCGGTGGATGCTTTTCCTGTATCCACGGCTGTAGCTTAGAGGGAGAGGGAGGTAGTGAGGAGGATGCTGCTGCTGGTGGAAATACGTCCTCTATCATATGCACACACACACACACACACACACACACACACACACACACACACACACACACCAACATACACAGGTACACACACAAACATGCACACACACTGACTCACGCAAGCGTGCAGACACACACATACACGCACACACACACACACACACACACACACACACACACACACACACACACACACACACACACACACACACACACACACACACACACACACACACACACACACACACACACACACACACACACACACACACACACACACACTGTGCATGCGCAGGCATTCAGGGCAGACATTTCCAGGTCTGATATGAATAAAAGGATTGTGCGTTTCCGCTGAGGGAGGTACTTTTTTTTTCTTTGCAGGATTCCGTATCCACTTCTTGGGAGGTTATCATTGGCAAAAAGGTGCCCTTGATCTGGGTTATACGGTGCCGGCCAACTTCTCACATGCCCCCCGTGTTAAAGCCGGAAAATAGAGCGCTCTTGACCCCTTCGCCGCCCGAAATCCCTCCTCCGCCACTCATCCCTCCTCTGCCACTCATCCTCTCCGCTGAGCTGTCCTCATTCCATCGCTCCGAGCCTCACGCCACGAGGCTACAGCACATTCATTTGCCCGACACAACCCTAACCACCCCCCCTTACATAGAGGTAAACAGAGGCAATTATGTAGGCCGTGTGAAAATGCATAGCCCTGCACTATTGAGGCGCAATTCGTCCACAGTCGCTAGCCCCGGCAAACCCTCGCTTCATGTCCTGAGCGGAGATGTCTTCGGCTCTTCAATAATTCACGGGCCAGATTTTTTTTCTCTCTCTCCGAACTTGCTCCCCGGGGCCACGGCAGCACCGGGGTGACGCGGTGCAGTCTCTCTCTCCGAACGCTGACATTCCCAAAAATAGAGCCGGCGCCTCACTCCCTTCATCAAAAGGTAATGAGGGTGGGATTTGCACAGGTGAGCCTCCCCTCCTCCCCCTGGGGGGTAAGGCAGTTATGATAATTGTCGATTAAATCTAAGTGCAAAATAGAAGAACTAATTAACCAATATTTTTCTGCACTTTGCTTTAACATGAAGATACAGAGTAGACCACCTTGTGTGTTTCCTCCCCTCTCACCTTGCAATTGCAAGGGATGACACTCTTTTGTATGTAATGTCAGCCAATGGAACAAAGAATGTCGTTTTATTTTTGGGGGGGGGGGGAGTGGTGATGCTAAACGTAATATTATTTATTTAGCTAGGTTTATTAGGTGAGCAACTCTAAATGGTAAATGGCTGGATTTATATAGCACTTTTATCCAAAGCGCTTTACAATTTGTTCCTCACATTTTACCCATTCACGGCAACCATGCACAGTGCCGACCTGCTCATTGGGAGCAGTTAGGGGTTAAGTGTCTTGCTCAAGGACACTTCTACACGCTGCCCGGGAGGACCAGGAATCAAACCGGGAACCTTCCGACTACCGGGCAACCACTCTTCCTCCTGAGCCACTGTCGCCCCCAACACCTCTAGGGGTTCTCTGAATGTGTGTGTGTGTGTGTGTGTGTGTGTGTGTGTGTGTGTGTGTGTGTGTGTGTGTGTGTGTGTGTGTGTGTGTGTGTGTGTGTGTGTGTGTGTGTGTGTGTGCTTCTTCTTAGCACCAGTGTCACCCAGGTACATGGTCCAAACACGTAGTTTGAATGGATGTAATAGTTGTGGCTGTTTGCAATGCTCGCAATAGTGTGGTTCTTAAAATAGAACGGGATACCAAAGGTATAGCATTAAGATGGACACCACCTGGACCACCAAAAAACACCTGGCGTAACAGTTGAAAGCGAGCTGAGATAAATGGATCTTACTGTACATGGGGCACAGAGACTAGAGACCTGGCTGAATGGCGTTGAATCGTTGAAGCCTTATTTCCCAACCGGGAAGATAACTAAGTAAGGAATTCTCATGGCTCTGGGCACCATAGAGATAAAACACATCTTTATTGTAATGTGTGGTGGCCAGGCCACACAGTATGGCTGATGCATTGTTTTCATCTCTAGCTACAAGTAGGGCTCATGACATTTTGTAACTACGGCAGTTTTCTTACAAAATAATTGCGATTAACATTTTAATTGTCTAATTTGGCTTAAAGCCAGAGTGTGCCCAGGTGGATGAAGTCATGTGAGGCTTTGCAACGAGATCCATGAAGCTCTATGCTACACTGCAATAACGTTGCCGCAAGGGAGCAATATATCGATTGAATATTGAAAATACACGTGACATCATCACTCCATTACTCCTATAGTGTTGTGATTTGTTCTGTGAGCGGTTGTACCTTGAAGGAACCCAGCCAGCTTTCATTCTGTCGGATTTCATCCATTTTAACCGTGACCATTTAGAATGTTTTGGAAGATTTGCCTGATTCTCTAAAATATTTGCTGTGTGTCACTTAGAGTAGAAATTGTATAACGGTAATAATAATATTAGGATAATGGATAGTGTCCAGGTTAAAGTAATAATAATAATAATAATAATAATAATAACTAGACAATTCCGCGCGGGGGAAATTGTGAAAGTGTGGGTGACGCCTGTGCACCGCCGGCCAACGGGGGAGAGGGTCTCTCGCGAGTCTCTATGACAAACGGTTCAAAGGATACAAAAAGGGGGCGCGGCCTAAGGATCGGGGGAGTGGTCAACATAGACCATTTGAAGATGACTACAGATGTGATTTTATTAACTATAACACAAACTCCCTTTCGTGTTGTATTATTTAATACTCACCCTTTCTCATGGCACCATGTGTCCAAGAAGTGGCAGATCAAACTAAATGATCTATTACACACTATTACACTATTACACACTATTACACTATTACACACTATTACACACTAGTACACACTATTACACTATTACACACTATTACACACAGATCAAACTAAATGATCTATTACACACTATTACACTATTACACACTATTACACTATTACACTATTACACACTATTACACACTAGTACACACTATTACACTATTACACACTATTACACACTATTACACTATTACACACTATTACACTATTACACACTATTACACTATTACACTATTACACACTATTACACTATTACACTATTACACACTATTACACTATTACACACTATTACACTATTACACACTATTACACTATTACACACTATTACACTATTACACTATTACACACTATTACACTATTACACTATTACACACTATTACACTATTAGAGTTTTTGGATTTTTTTCGGGTGTTCGGGTTTTCGGACTTTTCCGAGTTTTTGAACTTTTTCGGATTTTTGATGTTTCCGAGTTTTCGGATTTTTCCGAGTTTTTGGGTTTTCGGACTTTTCCGAGTTTTTGAACTTTTTCGGATTTTTGATGTTTCCGAGTTTTCGGATTTTTCCAAGTTTTTGGGTTTTCGGACTTTTCAGAGTTTTTGAACTTTTTCGGATTTTTGATGTTTCCGAGTTTTCGGAATTTTCCGAGTTTTTGGATTTTTCCGAGTTTTCGGATTTTCGGACTTTTCCGAGTTTTTGAACTTTTTCGGATTTTTGATGTTTCCGAGTTTTCGGATTTTTCCGAGTTTTGGGATTTTTCGGAGTTTTGGAACTTTTTAGATTTTTCCGAGTTTTCGGATTTTTCCGAGTTTTCGGGTTTTGGGATTTTTCCGAGTTTTTGAACTTTTTCGGATTTTAGATTTTTCCGAGTTTTGGGATTTTTTCGAGTTTTCGGATTTTTCCGATCAACATCGACCAATGGCACAATCCGCAAGTCTCTACGACAAACGGTTCAAGAGATACACTGAGGGGGTGTGGCCTAAGGGGGCGTGGTCTAAGGATCGGGGGAGTGGTCAACATCGACCAATGAAAGGTGGTCAACATCGACCAATGGCACAATCCCCAAGTCTCTACGACAAACGGTTCAAGAGATACACTGAGGGGGTGTGGCCTAAGGGGGCGTGGTCTAAGGATCGGGGGAGTGGTCAACATCGACCAATGAAAGGTGGTCAACAGGGGGAGTGGTCAACATCGACCAATGAAAGGTGGTCAACATCGACTAATGGCACAATCCGCAAGTCTCTACGACAAACGGTTCAAGAGATACACTGAGGGGGTGTGGCCTAAGGGGGCGTGGTCTAAGGATCGGGGGAGTGGTCAACATCGACCAATGAAAGGGGGTCAACATGGACCAATGAAAAATGAAAGAGGATATCCCTACTGAGTACAATGACACAACCCACAAGACAGAGGGCGCTGTCAGCAATTCAGTAGTGCAACACAGTGATGGCCAATGATGGGTTAAGTGGATGATGTCATTGGCAGCTCAGCCACGAGCCACACAGCTGAACCAATCATGAGTGAGCCATGAGCCACACAGGTGAAGCAATCACTATGACTTGCATATTTTCTATCTAATGCATTTCTATGGAGGCAGATGCATGACTGCATTGTCACATTGATTAAAAGAAAACTATAAGAGATGAAGCGTTGTGACGCGCACATGAGCACTACAACGAGTAGGCGAAGGGTTGTGCGCGATATTGTGACATTCGTGCGATATTGTGGCACTCCTTCGGCGATCGGAACAGAAGGCTAAAAAATAGTGTGAAAAATGTGATTTCTAGAGTGCGATTGCATGGCGGTCAATGGGGAGGAGAACCTTCAAACAAATGGTCGTCAGTTGAGATAGAAATGTCCAATTCCATTTATTTTTCTTTTGTGAGCGGGTTGACAGCCGTGTCATCGTTTTGATGTGTTTGTTTTATTTCTACGTCCAAAATTGAGATCACACTCGCAATTCACCCAAGGTAGGGGGAAAAAGATTATTTCAGCTGCTACACTCTAAAATGCAATGCATTCCCAATGGGACCGATATTTTACCGTTTAAAGTCGATTTGTAGCCAGACGGTGCGGTGAAACTTTACGAGTTCGGAGACCGGTGTTGCCATAGGCAAGCCGCTCGTTTTGATACCTTTCACGTGTATGGGGCGCGAACGCTTACGTGTTGCAAAGTGTTTGCAAAATCGGTGGAATAAATAAATAATAAAAAGAGTATGGATATGTATAGTGTGGGTGGCAACCTGGCTTCGCCAGGTCACCCACACTAATAATAATAATAATAATAATAATAATAATAATAATAATAATAATAATAATAATAATAATAATAATAATAATAATAATAATAATAATAATAATAATAATAATAATAATAATTATTATTATTATTATTATTATTTAATAATAATAATAATAATAATAATAATAATAATAATAATAATATAATAATAATAATAATAATAATAATAATAATAATAATATAATGATTGATTTTCTTGTTTTGCAGCCAAATTTGTGATTGTATCTCTCTCTCTCTCTCTCTCTCTCTCTCTCTCTCTCTCTCTCTCTCTCTCTCTCTCTCCCCTCTCTCTCGCGGTCTCTCTCTCTCTCTCTCTCTCTCTCTCTCTCTCTCTCTCTCTCTCTCTCTCTCTCTATCTCTCCTATCTCTCTCTCTCTCTCTCTCTCTCTCTCTCTCTCTCTCTCTCTCTCTCTCTCTCTCTCTCTCTCTCTCTCTCTCTCTCTCTCTCTCTGCTCACTACTATGACTTGTACTCACCATGGCCTCTGCTTTGCCCTACATTGTTGATTGTGCTGAGTGTGCATAAAGCCAGGAGAGGATACTGCTTGGGCAAGCTTCACCTACACTGGCCCCATCATCATTAAAACACTGCCTCCATCAGCAAGGCAACACAGAGGTCTGGGCATGGTGTGTGTGGGTCTGCGTGTGTGCACATGTGTCTGTGTGTGTGTTTGTGTGTACAGCAGGTGCATGCGGTTTTCCTATATCCAAGAGTACCTGTACTGCACGTGTTGTCCCCCGGCGGGATTGAATCTACACTCCCTCGCCTGTCATACGTGGCGTTTGCACATACTGTGGCCTGTGGGTGAGTGAGCTGCCCTCCAGGCTCAGTGGACAGTGCACCGTGTGCAGCCTGCTGCAGAATGTGGTGCAGCGCTGCGTAACATCTCATATACTGTACCAGCAGACACACCAATCACATCGTTTAGACATGTATGGCTGAGCAGGCAACAAGGGAGAGACAATACTGTATATAGGCAACAAATTATTTAAACCAGCACGCTTCGTACTGAATAACTCATCAATCCGACAAAACATCTTTCATTTGTTTCCTGGGAATTAGACTACACGGAATCCGTTGTTTAAAAAAAAAAAGACAAGCGAACGATTAAAATCACATACGAATTTCTTTTTTTACCCTCGTCTGTCGCAAGTGTGTGAGAAAGGGCCACCGCGGGCGCATCTTATCCATATAGCAGTCACACAAGAGTTTTTCCCTTCTTCTTCTTCTCCTCCTCCTCCTCCTCCTCCTCCTCCTCCTCCTCCTCCTCCTCAGACAAGCGTTCCAAATGGATGATTGAAGGGATTTGTCTGTTGTGTAAAGTAAGCATAAATATAAGCCAATCTGGGAAACAACAGATAACAACTGATTTGAATAATGTGTGCGTGTGTGGCGTCGCGAAATTAGGGACACCCGTCTGGAGAGACACTGTCGATGGAGCGGTCTTGCCAGGCTGGCACAGCTCATGAGCTCAATCAGCATCGCACACGGTTTGGGGTAAACACCATATTCCTGTCAGAGCCCGTTCAATCAATGTGTGTTTCCAATTCCTCCATGGTGTTGACGGACGACAACCAGTGTGTCATCCACTTAAGTGTTTTAACATCGATCAAAACAGGCTGAAATCCAACTCCGAAGTATTACAGCGTGTTCTCGGATTAGCGAAAGTTTTCTGAAGTTGGGCTTTGGCCTTCAGTCAATACTGCACACAAACAGAACGTGGGAGGCATCCAATTCCCCTACTTGAGACTCTGGAGAATTTATCTCTTTGGCTAGCGGTTTCACGGGCTTACATGTGCCGCTGCGCTGGCAGTCAGACCGCAGTTATAATGAGGAGGGCTTGACAGTGACATGGTTTTTATGGAAGTCTATAAAGTCTGTTTTGGCTCGCGGGACCATAGACGCAGACCTGAACTTAGCTTGTAAAAGGGAGGCGAAACACCTCTACCATAACCAAGGTTGCACCTAGTTGGCGGATGCTATCCAATGACCAATAAATCACGGCCAACACATGATGTCATCGGTATAGACTTGCTGATGGCATCCAAGTGGGTCTGAGAGGGAGGAAGCCCTGGCAGCCAGTCATTCAGTCTCGCTACGCTGGGGCCGTTTTCACACCATTGCAGTAGTCTCAGTTCCTCTCAAGGAAAAAGGAAATTACTTGGCATATCTCCTGGGGCAGAGAGAAAGAAGCCTACTGATGTATTCCCGGAGTTCACATTTTCAAAGTCATTGCCTGGTGAAACCCTTGTGGAGTTTTTTCGGAAGCAGTTTCCCCTCGTGCCTCCGCCTCTGCCTCCCCACTCCTCACTCGTCCTCCCCCATGCCCCCCCCCCCCCCCACCCGCCTTCCTCTCCATCACCCCAACTGCCCCTAAAGACGAGCAGGGGAGAGAGCCCCCCCCCCCCTCCTCCTGCAATTTCCTCTCTATCTCTAATAGGTACTTCCTTGCATTACACCATCACCAGGTGTCAAGATTAAAGAATGGCTACTGCTTCCAGGGCAGGGAGAAGATGGAAGACAGAAGAAACAGCACTCTATAATTACTGTTAAATCGAGCATGTTGGCTCTCCTCTCTCCTCTCCCTCCCTAATCACCTGGCCCTGACGTCAGTGGGAGGAGAGTCGGGTGTAAAAAAAAATAAAATGACCAGAAGAAAAGTACACCAGCACTTTTCTCTGCTGCTGAAACTGCAGTTAAGTTTGAGGGCAGGGGGGTCGGGGGGAAGGATTCACGATTGTCGACTGGATTTTTTATTCAACCCCCAGTAGTCTCCTCTTTCATGTCTGGCTATCAGCACACGGCTTGTAGAAGGCAGCCGGCGCCGGAGAGCGATGGCACCGGATCAAGAGCTTATAGCCGACACGACGGGCAGCTGGGGCCTCGTCCGCCCGAGGGACGCGCGCGGCGGAGGAGCGATGAAGAGATGCAAGAGGAAGACATCGTGGTGGAAGACGAACTCGAGGGGGAGAGATATGAAGATCCCAAGGTGCGCGGTCCGTGGCGGTGGTGCGCGAGGGTAACAGACTTGACGGGTGAAGAGGTGGTTGGGGCGGGGGGGGTAGAAATGGAGGAAGAGGATGGTGAGGAGGATCATCTTTTCTTCTGACGGCAGTGAGCAGGGGAAGTCAGGACACTACAGATTATGGGCGAGAAGCCACATCAGAGCCTATCCCCCCGGGCGCTCTCTGACTCAACGTTCTGAGTATAGCGTGGTGGCACTGGCTGTGAATCTCCGACTTCCCGTGTTTTGTGCACACCCGCGACAGCGTGAGAAACCCTGCCATTCTAAACATACAACAAAGATAGAATTGCTCACAGTCACTGGTGGGATTACGCCAGAGACGTGGGGTGTTTTAAAGCAGAGTGAAGTAGGATGAGAGAATCTCTTTTTCTTTTGTTTATCTTTGCGATGATCTTTTTTGAAAACAAAGGTGTCCTCAGTGGTTTTTCTCTCCCTCAGAAGAGGAGGAAAAAAAGCGGGAGGATAAAGTGGGCTGCGTTTGGAAATGGGGATTATCGTCAGCAAGCACTAATTCTTGCGGAGACGGGAGTCCAACTGAGGCAGAGGTGGAATTTCTTAGCTGGCATTTAATTTTTCGGAGCCTGGCATACCAACCGCCTCTCTAACTACTAGCTCTCTTTCAGCCCCTCACCCCATACGCTGCACATGTGCAGTACGAGGGGGGGAAAGCTGGCACCAGCGGCGAAGAATAGCCAGCTGCCAGGCTCTCCTCCCCCCCGCCAGGGTGCCATTGTTTATTAATATTCCCAGCAGCCTCGCAAGGGCCGCAGTAGAGGGGAGGCAGTCCAAGCTGTGGAAGCAGTGATGGAACCCTGCAGTGGACAGCCTGTTCCTCTCCAGTCTGAGATGAACCTCAGTGTTTAGTTAGGGTTAGCCTGTTCCTCTCCAGCCTGAGATGAACCTCAGTGTTTAGTTAGGATTAGCTTGTTTCTCTCCAGCCTGTCAAGGGGATGAACCTCAGTCAGGGTTCCCACAGACATTGCAAAATAAAATTCAGGGACTTTCAAGTACTTTTCCAAGCACTATTTTTCATTTTAAAAGGATACAATTCACTTTTAAATGCTGTTTTTTAATTAAAAAGAAAACAAATTTCTGACAATTAGTTACACTTTAAATAAAAAAGTAAAAATCAATTCCTTGATTCAGAAATGTGTTATCATGGATGAATACACTTTCAATGCAAATGATTGATTTGAATTTCAAGGACTTTTTAAGCACCTTGTTAAAAGAATTGGCTGTTTTCAAGGAATTTCAGGCCTTGACTTTTTTTTGTCAAAAGTCAAGCACTTCAAGTACCTTGTGCAAACCCTGCTCAGTGTTTAGTTGGGGTTCACTTGTTCCTCTCCAGCATGTCAAGGGGATGAACCTCAGTGTTTAGTTGGGGTTCGCTTGTTTCTCTCCAGCATGTCAAGGGGATGAACCTCAGTGTTTAGTTGGGGTTAGCTTGTTCCTCTCCAGCCTGTCAAGGGGATGAACCTCAGTGTTTAGTTGGGGTTAGCTTGTTCCTCTCCAGCCTGTCAAGGGGATGAACCTCAGTGTTTAGTTGGGGTTAGCTTGTTCCTCTCCACCCTGTCAAGGGGATGAACCTCAGTGTTTAGTTGGGGTTTGCTTGTTTCTCTCCAGCCTGTCAAGGGGATGAACCTCAGTGTTTAGTTGGGCCAACATGCAAGCAGCCATGGGGGATGAGGGGGTCTGTTGAAGTCTCTGGGCCTTTCTCATAGCGCACAGGCAGCCTCCCACATAATAGTATGAATTATTGAGATGTGACAGCCCTCTATCTCTCTAGTTATCTTGACTTGTCTTCCAGGAGTACCCGTGTTAAGAGGTCCATCGGTTGGTTGGCTACACCTGAAGAGGGAGTTAAGGGTTATACAATGTTTTATATGAGTAGCCAGGCCTTTACCTTTGATTAGTTTTACTTTGCACTTCAAAGTAAAACCCACACTTCACTCATCCATACTGTACACACCACATCCTTACACCACTGATGCCCAACATTTATATGTTTCATTATGAGTTGGTAGATTTAGTTTAATAAATACTTGTTCACGGGGCGGCTGGGTGGCGCAGCGGACATTGCGCTCGTCACCAACGCAAGAGACACCGGTCTCGAATCCGGCTGTCAGCGTTGCCTCCGGCTTGGGCCGGCCGTCATCTGACTCAATTGGCAGAGTCAGCGGGAGGGGAGTCGATGGGTGGTAGTCTGGTCATTGTAAACAGCGACTCCTACAGGTCGGTCAGGGCGCCTGCACAGCAAAGACAGGAAATGGCGGGGGCAGTGTGAGCCTCCCACACGTTACACCTCGCCAATGAGAGTTTGCGCTGGCAGGTGAAAAGAAGTGACTGGCTGCCTCCACATGTATCGGAGGGGACATGTGATGGGCTTCTATCCTCCCTACGACCGGCCAGTGGGGGGCACATGCGAGCAACGATCAGGACAGGGGAGGGAGAATTGGCACGAGAGGAAATTGAGATGGGAGAAAAATCACAGAAAAAGGAGGAGAAAAAGTAGGTCAAAAAAAAAATATTTGTTCACCTTTCATTAGTGTGTGGGCTCTCATTTGTTGCAAACCCTGAGCCAGGTTCGTAACAAGGTTAATTCGGTTCCAAATAGCGAAGGCTTCAGAGAGTTCATTATTAGTGGCGGCTGAAGTGTGTGAGCGGATGTGCTGGTAACACAAGCATGGAAGATAAAGATGTCTGCTACCCTGTTTGACATCGTTCAGACTTACACACTGGCGGATTTAGTTAGCAAGCTTACAGGGTAGCCTTACGATAGTAAACATGGTGTGTTCTCTATAAATGTCCATCATAGGAAAGTTCAGTCTGAGTGGAAATCCTCAAAACGAAGAGCAACTTAGGTGAATTTAGAATTTATGTCACATTGGCAACAAAATAGCATTGTGAATCTATTATTTGAAGTTGATTTGACAGCATATGATTCCTGCACAGTGGGCAGACTTCTTTATGCATTGATTGTAACAAACCCTTGGCAGGAAGTATGTAGGGTTTTCAGCGCCCCACCAGCTCAGTACCACTTGGTGAAAGAAGCACATTACTATACAAATACAGTAAAAGCAAGTCAATGACACCGCTGAACTGACAAAATGAATACATTCATTAATCAATATTTCTTAACGTTTAAAAATGTATTGTAAAGGTTTGAGTCGATTCACAGTGCAATGTTTCACATAGGATAGTTAATTTTGTATATAGCATATTTTCACTCAACAGTAATATATTCACCGTGAAATGATTTCCAATGTAAAGAAATGCAACCATGTATACAGTATGTAGATACATGTAGAAAACCCAAAATAGAAATGGCATAGATATTATAATAATCTGAGGGACTACAATGCTCCAATAATGAGCTGGGAACAACATTAGCAGCCCTGTGCAGGCCTGGTAGCCATGAGATTTCCTATTCATATATATTTTAATTGCATTCCACCTCCAGAGGCTAAATGTGGTTTATATTCAATAGTGGCCAATATTACCACCTCTGGGTTTGGATTTGCCTTTAAAACATGCAGCAATTATGAAATTCTGATGAAAAAATGCAGAGAGCTAACACCAAACACTTAATATTAGTTAATCAGCTAACTCAGTTAAATACTGCATCCTACCATTTCAATTGATTAAAGATAACAATCAAGTAAGGGATGGACAGAAAATATTTAAGCCAATTTAATAAAAGATATATATATATATATCCAGGTGGAAATTAGATGCAAGCTAGCGCCAGTTACCACAGTAACAAGTGAATAGACCAGGCAGTGGAGGAGAGATCAGACAAACAGGTATAAATCTCTAGCCAATCAATGGCTCCTCTGGCTATAGGTGAGTTTGTGCATTAGGCAGCTGCTTGTGGAAGAGCTCCCATTCTCAAACTGGCAATGCAAATTCCCTCATGTTCTTTCCATTGGGAAAGATGAGATTGCAAACATGCAGGATCTATGTATGCATGGATGGACTGGGTAATCAATATGCACATTCCAAATGTCACTAGATATTCAGCCCCACCTGTTGTACATGTGGTTCTCTAATGGTCAACACATGATAATAATAAAAAAGAGTCATGTAAAAGTCATGTGCACAACTACACTGATGCAAAGTGCACATGCACAAGTACACATGCAAATACAGTCAAGGACAGAGAGTCTACTGTATAGTGGATTTTTGCATTTTCATTTTAATCTTTTATGAACTTTTTTTAAGTACAGAGTCGGTGGTGTTATATAATACTTCTGGAGTAGTAGGATTATAATGTGATTATACCAATACAGTCCTTGCCCTAAAACATTTGATCCAAAGGTGTAACCGAAGAAGTCTTGTTTTACACCATAAATATGAGCTGTGTTTGGTTTGTTAACACATCCAGATCCCAGTTCATATTGCCAAAGATTCCACAAGAATAACGTATTCAAATTCGACAGCAAGTCATCATTTTTGCCATAACCTATTCTCCAGACGTATTCCAAACATGCGTGGACTACATACATATTCAGTGCAATGCTTCATTCACATGCTGGTTAAAATGCTATTACAGTAGTTCCTGCAACTGCAAACAGACCCACAGTTAACGATAAGTCCATCCATATTTAAGTTCACCAGTGGTGTGTCACATAGCCTGCGGGCCTCTCTCTCTCTCTCTCTCTCTCTCTCTCTCTCTCTCTCTCTCTCCTCTCTCTCCTCTCTCTCTCTCTCTCTCTCTCTCTCTCTCTCTCTCTTTCTCTCTCTCTCTCTCTCTCTCTCTCTCTCTCTCTCTCTCTCTCTCTCTCTCTCTCTCTCCTCTCTCTCTCTCTCTCAGCGATGGAAGGTGCATATATATTTGCCAGTAAATAATAGATTGGGGTTTCTTTATTAATTTCGCAAGCTTGGAATAATTTAGCCCTTGATTGATTCAGAGAGAGGTGCCCGAGTCTCCAGTCTATACTCTCAGCTGTGGGGATGTGGTGCCCTGCCGTTAATTGGAGAGAGAGAGAGAGAGAGACGAGAGAGAGAGAGAGAAGAGAGAGAGAGAGAGAGAGAGAGAGAGGACAGACAGACAGACAGACAGACAGACAGACAGACAGACAGACAGACAGACAGACAGACAGACAGACAGACAGACAGACAGACAGACAGACAGACAGACAGACAGACAGACAGACAGACAGACAGACAGACAGACAGACAGACACAGAGAGGAGGGAGAGATGATATGCATATCTAAGTGCTCAAACCCACTGTCACTGGGGGAATGAAAAACAGTGTGTATGTTTGCATGTCTCCACAGTTTATAGCCGTTTAGTTATCCTTGTTCCAACTCGCTTGCCTCTGATCTCAATCCAGCCATTCATGGATCATGGTCGGTGTCTACACTTTGGACTTCAAATGAAAGAGCTAACACTGTTGTCAGTCCTTTGGGGGCCTTGGAGAGTAGCACAGGTTTTCATATTGCACACTTTAAGACAGTTAGCGCAGTGTTTAACACAACACAATGATCAGTTGAACAACCAGTAAACAAGCAAAACGCTAGTGTTAAGACTTGGTCACACACACTACAAAACATTATTTAGATTATTCAGAGTATTCAGATTGAGTTGTTCCAAATAATCCTCTGAGAAAAAGAAATGACAGGGTTTTCAGAACCCAGATCTAGTGAATTATGTGTTCGATGACTGAGGGGTAAGTCTGTTCGATATCCTGTAGGCGTGTGACCACATTTAGGAAGCAAGTGGCGCAGCTAGGGGTGGGGGGGGAAATCTATACGTAGTAGTATCGCGATACTTTGCGTGGCAATACTGTATCGATACAGGGACGCCAAGTATCAATATTTAATTATTCATAAAAAATGTAAAAAAAAAAAAAAAAAAATTGTATAAGGAAGTTGCATTGTTCATTTCAATACCTGTAATAGTACAGTAGTCCACACACACGCACACATGTGCATTCAGTCAGTTGGAATATGACTGTAATACAAACAGTTCAGTTTGTCAGGTACATGCAACACAGATTACAGTGTTTACATCTGTCTGCTTGAGAAAATACCATGTTCTGCAATAAAAATGATTGAAGTGAGATGAACAGACTGAAAACTTTATTTTATTAGATAAAACATGTTGACAAAGTTTTACTTTGCAGTTGAAAAAGGTAATACATCGCAATATATCGCAATATTAATATCGCAACCACTCAGCATATCGCAATATATTTAGTATCGCAATACTATCGTATCGTGACTCAAGTAGTATCGTATCGTGAGGCCTCTGGTGATTCCCACCCCTACGCAGCACGAGTCGAAAAACCAGCTTTTGATTTTAGAATTCACCACTTGAGTTAGTTAGGCATTGGCCCGTGGTGTCGTGGGACTGACAGTCGCGGTACACAGAGGTTAGGCTGCAAGAGAAGGTCAATGGTTCAGCCGCCACTCTGAATAGAGTTCGCAGGGGTTCCATGTGAGATATTTTAGCATGTGTTGTTATCTGACCCCGTTGTTTTTTCTCCAATAAAAAAAAACTGACCCCCCTCCCCCCCCCCCCCCCCCAGGAGGCGACCTCTCCGGCCACCCCAGCTGTGCACTCACCCACATGCAAACTCTGTCACCGGGAGAAAGAGAGCCGAGTGAGATTAGCCAGCGAGAGACCTGAGCTGTTCTCAGTCTAGCACAAAGAGGGAGCGTAGTTGATATTCTTGCCCATACACAAAGACTGGAGTCTTGCCTAGTTCCCAATCCTATCCGCAAAGAGCGACTGCATGGGTTC
>NC_140175.1:33384428-33470267 GCF_963971535.1 Notolepis coatsorum | reverse complement strand
GGGTTTCAGCGCCCCACCAGCTCAGTACCACTTGGTGAAAGAAGCACATGACTATTCAAATACAGTAAAAGCAATGTCAATGACACCGCTGAACTGACAAAATGAATACATTCATTAATCAATCATTTTCTTAACGTTTAAAAATGTATTGTAAAGGTTTGAGATTCACAGTGCAATGTTTCACATAGGATAGTTAATTTTGTATATAGCATATTTTCACTCAACAGTAATATATTCACCGTGAAATGATTTCCAATGTAAAGAAATGCAACCATGTATACAGTATGTAGATACATGTAGAAACCCAAAATAAAAATGGCATAGATATTATAATAATCTGAGAGACTACAATGCTCCAATAATGAGCTGGGAACAACATAGCAGCCTGTGCAGGCCTGGTAGCCATGAGATTTCCTATTCATTATTATATTTTAATTGCATTCCACCTCCAGAGGCTAAATGTAGTTTATATTCAATAGTGGCCAATATTACCACCTCTGGGTTTGGATTTGCCTTTAAAACATGCAGCAATTATGAAATTCTGATGAAAAAATGCAGAGAGCTAACACCAAACACTTAATATTAGTTAATCAGCTAACTCAGTTAATACTGCATCCTACCATTTCAATTGATTAAAGATAACAATCAAGTAAGCGATGGACAGAAAATATTTAAGCCAATTTAATAAAAAATATATATCCAGGTGGAAATTAGATGCAAGCTAGCGCCAGTTACCACAGTAACAAGTGAATAGACCAGCAGTGGAGGAGAGATCAGACAAACAGGTATAAATCTCTAGCCAATCAATGCTCCTCTGGCTATAGGTGAGTTTGTGCTGCATTAGGCAGCTGCTTGTGGAAGGAGCTCCCATTCTCAAACTGGCAATGCAAATTCCCTCATGTTCTTTCCATTGGGAAAGATGAGATTGCAAACATGCAGGATCTATGTATGCATGGATGGACTGGGTAATCAATATGCACATTCCAAATGTCACTAGATATTCAGCCTCACCTGTTGTACATGTGGTTCTCTAATGGTCAACACATGATAATAATAAAAAAGAGTCATGTAAAAGTCATGTGCACAACTACACTGATGCAAAGTGCACATGCACACGTACACATGCAAATACAGTCAAGGACAGAGAGTCTACTGTATAGTGGATTTTAGCATTTTAATTTTAATCTTTTATGAAGTACAGAGTCGGGTGGTGTTATATAATACTTCTGGAGTAGTAGGATGTACATTATAATGTGATTATACCAGTACAGTCCTTGCCCTAAAACATTTGGTCCAAAGGTGTAACCGAAGAAGTCTTGTTTTACACCATAAAATTTATATGAGCTGTGTTTGGTTTGTTAACACATCCAGATCCCAGTTCATATTGCCAAAGATTCCACAAGAATAACATATTCAAATTCGACAGCCAAGTCATCATTTTTGCCATAACCTATTCTCCAGACGTATTCCAAACATGCGTGGACTACATACATATTCAGTGCAATGCTTCATTCACATGCTGGTTAAAATGCTATTACAGTAGTCCCTGCAACTGCAAACAGACCCACAGTTAACGATAAGTCCATCCATATTTAAGTTCACCAGTGGTGTGTCACATAGCCTGCAGCTCTCTCTCTATCTCTCTCTCTCTCTCTCTCTCTCTCTCTTTCTCTCTCTCTCTCTCTCTCTCTCTCTCTCTCTCTCTCTCTCTCTCTCTCTCTCTCTCTCTCTCTCTCTCTCTCTCTTTCTCTCTCTCTCTCTCTCTCTCTCTCTCTCTCTCTCTCTCTCTCTCTCTCTCTCTCTCTCTCTCTCTCTCTCTCTCTCTCTCTCAGCGATGGAAGGTGCATATATATTTGCCAGTAAATAATAGATTGGGGTTTCTTTATTAATTTCGCAAGCTTGGAATAATTTAGCCCTTGATTGATTCAGAGAGAGGTGCCCGAGTCTCCAGTCTATACTCTCAGCTGTGGGGATGTGGTGCCCTGCTGTAAATGGGAGAGAGAGGGGGGAGAGAGAGAGAGAGAGAGAGAGAGAGAGAGAGAGAGAGAGAGAGAGAGAGAGAGAGAGAGAGAGAGAGAGAGAGAGAGAGAGAGAGAGACAGACAGACAGACAGACAGACAGACAGACAGACAGACAGACAGACAGACAGACAGACAGACAGACAGACAGACAGACAGACAGACAGACAGACAGACAGACAGACAGACAGACAGACAGACAGACAGACAGACAGACAGACAGACAGACAGACAGACAGACAGACAGACAGACAGACAGACAGACACAGAGAGGAGGGAGAGATGATATGCATATCTATAGTGCTCAAACCCACTGTCACTGGGGGAAATGAAAAACAGTGTGTATGTTTGCATGTCTCCACAGTTTATAGCCGTTTAGTTATCCTTGTTCCAACTCGCTTGTCTCTGATCTCAATCCAGCCATTCATGGATCATGGTCGGTATCTACACTTTGGACTTCAAATGAAAGAGCTAACACTGTTGTCAGTCCTTTGGGGGCCTTGGAGAGTAGCACATGTTTTCATATTTGCACACTTTAAGACAGTTAGCGGCAGTGTTTAACACAACACAAAGATCAGTTGAACAACCAGTAAACAAGCAAACGCTAGTGTTAAGACTTGGGGTCACACACACTACAAAACATTATTTAGATTATTCAGAGTATTCAGATTGAGTTGTTCCAAATAATCCTCTGAGAAAAGAAATGACAGGGTTTTCAGAACCCAGATCTAGTGAATTATGTGTTCGATGACTGGGGGGTAAGTCTGTTCGATATCCTGTAGGCGTGTGACCACATTTAGGAAGCAAGTGGCGCAGCTAGGGGTGGGGGGGGAAATCTATACGTAGTAGTATCGCGATACTTTGCGTGGAAATACTGTATCGATACAGGGACGCCAAGTATCGATATTTAATTATTCATAAAAAATGTAAAAAGAAATAAAAAAAAAATTATTTTATTTTTGTATAAGGAAGTTGCATTGTTCATTTCAATACCTGTAATAGTACAGTAGTCCACACACACGCACACATGTGCATTCAGTTAAGTTGGAATATGACTGTAATACAAACAGTTCAGTTTGTCAGGTACATGCAACACAGATTACAGTGTTTACATCTGTCTGCTTGAGAAAATACCATGTTCTGCAATAAAAATGATTGAAGTGAGATGAACAGACTGAAAACTTTATTTTATTAGATAAAACATGTTGACAAAGTTTTACTTTGCAGTTGAAAAAAGGTAATACATCGCAATATATCGCAATATTAATATCGCAATACTCAGCATATCGCAATATATTTAGTATCGCAATACTATCGTATCGTGACTCAAGTAGTATCGTATCGTGAGGCCTCTGGTGATTCCCACCCCTACGCAGCACGAGTCGAAAAACCAGCTTCTGATTTTAGAATTCACCACTTGAGTTAGTTAGGCATTGGCCCGTGGTGTCGTGGGACTGACAGTCGCGGTACACAGAGGTTAGGCTGCCAAGAGAAGGTCAAATGGTTCAGCCGCCACTCTGAATAGAGTTCGCAGGGGTTCCTGTGAGATATTTTAGCATGTGTTGTTATCTGACCCCGTTGTTTTTTCTCCAATAAAAAAAACTGACCCCCCCCCCCCCAGGAGGCGGCCTCTCCGGCCACCCCAGCTGTGCACTCACCCACATGCAAACTCTGTCACCGGGAGAAAGAGAGCCGAGTGAGATTAGCCAGCGAGAGACCTGAGCTGTTCTCAGTCTAGCACAAAGAGGGAGCGTAGTTGATATTCTTGCCCATACACAAAGACTGGAGTCTTGCCTAGTTCCCAATCCTATCCGCAAAGAGCGACTGCATGGGTTCTCTGATCCATTGCTTCTCAATGTGCGAGTTTGTTTGTTTATTCACCTTTGAGAATCGTATAGGAAGACAGAGGTTGCAATCAATTCATCATTGACTTGCGCTGCCCGGTTTGGTCAAAAGAAAACTCTGTCGCTGCATGTTCTTCGTCAGTCTTTGAAGCCTCGGTCAACAATGGGTCACATGTGCCCCGGGACACAGATGTAGCCTAGAGCCACTGCTGGCATTTACATGTTGGCAAATGTGATGGGAACGTTGTCTCTTTGAAAATGATTACATGTTGCCAGAATGTTACCAAGCAAAAGGCCAACAGATTGAACAAGGCATTTTCAATAAAGCCTCTTTTCTCCTGCCGTCTTTTCGCTGATGCTGCTAAATTCTGCAAAGACACAACAATGTCCTGTGATATCGGCGTACTGTCAAGTGTCAATGTGCATTAATGTCATGCCAGGCAAATTCCTGGAAAGTGTCCGTTGTGAAAGAGCATGCACTTAATGTCTGATTCAATATGGGCCATGTTACTCAGAGTGGTATGGATGGGTGTGGCATCGATTGACAACTTTTCAACTTGCTCTTTATCATAGGCCAGGCCAGAGTGTGCAATCTCTATGCAAACTGACACGAGGTTTGCAGTCATTCATCTCCGGTTCCTACTGCTGCTCACTGATGTATTGTGAAATGCCATTTCTGATTTATCTGCTGTTAGCGTCTGCTCTTAAAGGGATAGTGTGGATTTTTGGACATTAAATTCTATGAAATACTTACGACTTGCGAGTAGTATTGAGTCCTGTGGTCGGTGATCTGTCCGGGCTCCGGGCAAACCGGTAAGATTTATACAGGCAGCAAATAGCAGAAATGAGGTCTCGGAACCAAGCAGTTTTAATCCACAACATGCAGGCAAAGGGATGATCATTTAAAACCATGCATTTCAGATTCTATCACTTAGCACTCTTTTGTTTGTAGAAAAAAGCCAGTGTTTTACTACATACTGAAGCCTGTTCACCCACACTAGAGCCCAATTCTACCATGTGCTGCCTGTCCGCGTCCCGGTTCACTCAGAACTCTGCAAGAACTCCGACCATAGGACTTAGTAAGTAAACAAATAGCTTTTCTATTTCATACAACTTAATGTTCAAAAATCCGGATATCCTTTAATTAAGCCATTAATGGATGCATGCAGGTGGAGAGGAAAATATGTCAATATGGACTTAATTTGACTCTCTTGATAGAAAGGCCAAAGACTGAATCCATAACACAGACTGCAACTGAAAGAGCAGAATTTAATTTATGAACACGTATTAGCAGACTTGTTTCAGCAGACATGAGTAGAGGAATACAAAATGCCAGTTAGAGGAACAGAGGGCCTATCGCAATGAGATGATGATGGTGATAATGATAATGATGAAGAAGAAGAAGAAGAAGAAGAAGAAGAAGAAGAAGAAGAAGAAGAAGAAGAAGAAGAAGAAGAAGAAGAAGCACAGAAATGCATGCAGTTGATGAAATTATTAAATACCAATGATATCTCTAATGCTTTGCAGTTTCTAATACACTACTCAATGAGCCTGCCTCCAGCAAAAAGGTTGATACCTGCGTAAAAGAACGCGAGCTCCCCCCGCAGTTAGACGACAGAAAAAGCAGTCAAAGCAACTTCAGATGAGAGAGCAGGGAGCGGCAACTTTGTGTGTGTGTGTGCGTGTGTGTGTGTGTGTGTTCGTGTGTGTGCGCGCGCGCGTGCGTGTGCGTGTGTGTGTGTGTGTGCGGAAATACATGCACAGTACACTAACAAACACACGCGCATATATACACACACACATACACACACGCACACATACATACACACTCTATGAATATTTGCGTCTGCACGAACTTCATCCCCAGAATATAAAAGACACCTCTGCTAACCTTATTAGAAAATATGTACGAAGCTCTAAGGAGGGTGAATGAAACTCATTCCCGGCTCAAATTATCGTAACCAGATGAGGTCTGACTTGCAAGGATATCAATTTTAGAAAACGGATGGTGCGGGTATCAGCGAATGAATTGAGGACAACAAAGCCATATGGTTCGATTAAACATGGAATGGTCCTGAATGAAAACCACTAGTCCACAAGGACAGGGCATAATTATTCCACGTCGCTATATACCTCGCGCTTGATCGTGCCCTGATGTGACTCATACGGCCGTTCAGTGAAGCAGCCAGGGGTTAGTTTGAAAGCATGATTCGTGCGAGCGGTGAAAACTGAGAGCTCTATACAGTATGTCTCCCTATCTATATCCCTCGCATCTGCACTTCTGTGCTGCATCTCGCCGGATGAATGGTGTCTCATATTCATAACATGTGCGAAGAGAATGCAGTCAACTGCAATATTGAATTCGTTTGCATGCTATTATAATGTCGATGCTGTGCTGTGCTACAATAATAATAAGATGACATTAACTACGGACATGTTTTCCAAATATACCCACATAATAACATCCTAAATAGCTGACAGTATCAGTCCAGACGATTGCTATAAGACTTTCACATAAACATGTTTATAATAAGAGGTATAATTACGCACACGGTCTGAAAGGGCACCATCTCTGACCACCAGAATAACGTGCTGCTGACCACGCAACATCGGCAGAATTGTGCCACACAATATAGCCACTAACACCTCTGATCCACCACGATCGTGCCCAAATTAAGGTGCCGTTAGAATGCATTTGAAAATAGAATATAGTGATACAGTCCGCATGCATTCTTACCTAAAACTGACTCTCCCCTCCGTGCGGTATTTGTGGTCCAAGGGGTTATTAGTTTTCTGGCCGACAACTTCTGCTGGAGCGCAGTAGGTATCCAGTGCTCATGCTGCTGGCGGATCAGTTGGTGCCGTTGTTGGATTGCGGTGGATGAGTTGGCAACAATCCTTCTCATACTCGGGGGAGAGAAATCCTTCGGTTCGGCGGCGAGGTCGTAAGCATCGGTGCTGCACAGTGGAAACAAGAAGAGTGCTGAAGTCGAAGAGAGAGAGAGAGAGAGTCGTGAGAGAGAGAGAGAGAGCGAGAGAGAGAGAGAGAGAGAGAGAGAGAGAGAGAGAGAGAGAGAGAGAGAGAGAGAGAGAGAGAGAGAGAGAGAGAGAGAGAGAGAGAGCGCGCGCTTGTGGATAGGAGAAAATGACGCCGACGCGGTCCCGGTCCGTGAGCGCGGGTTGCAGGTGCGGGGTGTCTGTCTAGAGGAGGAGGAGGAGGAGGAGAGGCTGAGATGTGATACACAGACGGAGGGAAAGCAAACGAGGGGGAGGATCGAGGTACAGAGTTTCGTTTTGTGGAGGATGCTGGTGGCAGACAGACGAGGGGTGGGTGTGGGTCTGGGGGGAACGAACTAAGGGTGCGTGGGGGGGGGGGGGGGGGGGGGGGCAGGAGATACTGTACAGTGTCGTGACTGGGTCGTGACGTTTCTGTGCAGACAAGCAGGTGTTGTATAGTCAGTAAGACAGACACAGTGGCCATTATTGGCTAGTGTCCATCGGAGAAACGTGGCCATCAGAATTAATTAAGCACGCGGGTACATCGACCGCGGTGCTCCAGCCGAACAACAAATGGGCCGCAGGGCGAAAGAGGGAAGATAGTTGTGTGGGGAACATGAAGAGGAAAAACCGGGACGACGTCAGAACGGGTTGAGCATGATTGTACAGCACAATGTGACTGCAAGACTATTATCTCATTGGAAACCTGGAGGGAACAGTGGTGGTTGAGCCCCCCCCCTCCCCCACACACACACACACTGACGCGCACGCACACGTGTGATCTGCTCTAAATATCTCTCTCTTTCACACACACACACGCACGTGCGCCGCGGACGGAGAGGGTTAACTGCTGCTGACCTTGTGTTGTGCCTGCAGAAGCAAAGAGCCCCTCGAGCGCTGTCCGTGGTCCTGAAACCCGCTCGAGCGCTGTCCGTGGTCCTGAAACCCCGGAGCCCTGCGACTTCAACATGCTAAACTTGGATAGGACATTAGTTCAGCCGTGACACACAGTAGTACATTGT
The DNA here is from genome assembly GCF_963971535.1 of Notolepis coatsorum. Lineage (NCBI taxonomy): Eukaryota > Metazoa > Chordata > Actinopteri > Aulopiformes > Paralepididae > Notolepis > Notolepis coatsorum. The sequence goes on along the minus strand of NC_140175.1, from coordinate 33,462,386 downwards.
TGTAGAACTCCGATTAAAGCACATTCCCTTTTTAGGGGGTGCGCGGTAGGGTTTGAAGGTGCTGAGGGCATGGTGGTACAACGGTCATGACTGGGACATGACCCCTAATTCGTTTCATGTCTTGTGGCGATGGAAATATCGCCTTTGGATTTGTAGCTCAGCCTAGCTCTTTGATATTATGTATGGATGTGTCCACACAGTATAAACCAACTAGCGTTCCCCTTGATCAGCGTAACATTTACCTCAAACAAGGCACCACGGACTGCGCTTTCTTCTGTAGCTTTGATCTCAGAGGATACACGAGTTTCATGGTAAGACTATCCTCTGACACTTGGCCTTGTGGTGACGTATGTGTACACACACATGTCTAAGCGTGTATGCATGCCGGTTCAGACACATGTCACCCCCTCCCCCTCAACCACACGTTTACCCTCACATGGCCACTACAGTACTGGACTATTTCCACCTAGGCAGAATGGCATATAGAGGTAAAGGGGTTGACCGGTAACAAAACGGTTGTTGGTTCGATGCTGGGCACAGATAGATGGTGTACTCTGGCAGGTGACAGAAAGCCAGCTGGTATTATACACTGCCCGCCATCTCTGCCTGGGTGCCCTTGAGCAAGATGCTGAACCCACAAACTGCTCCAGGTGGCGCTGTACTCTCTAACCGCTCTCTGATAACATGTATATTATGTGTAGGGGGATATGTGTATCTAGGAAGGATTACTTACACTGACAGTAAAGTAATTAACATACAATTGATTGTATGCAGTGTTGGGAGTTCACCATCATCACAGTTACAACTAAATGAACCACACAGACACACCACTGTCCCAGCAATCATATCCCTACAGCAGCTAACTTTAGCTCTGCTGTAATGATCTCCTACAACCCCCCTCTCGTTGGAAGTGATGAGCTGGCTCCTTCAGCCGTCGACATGATTTTGGTGCTTTCTGGACTGACAACCTACTAATGGCAAATCGCTGAGGCTTGAGCCGCGCAGATAATTCCCCGCCATCTCCTGAGTTAGTCCACATGGCCGTGGAAGCCCTGTCATTCTGTACCCAGGCTCTTCTCCCTGGCAAGAGCTGCGAAGGAAAAGACAGATGTCCAAATAGCCAGCGGGTCCATCCGTCATTCTATTTGCGTGAGGATTTTTGTCTTTCACAGGGTGAGGGAGGGAAGGTTGAGCGAAAGAGGAATGAGAGAGATGACACCATTCTGACCTCCTTCCCCACTCTAATGAGAAACAATCTCATTTTCGAAAAGGCCTTTTTCCTGGTTAGCCAGCCGGCCAACCAGCCAGGCCCAGCCATTCACTGTGGTTTCAACCAGCCAGGCCCAGCCATTCACTGTGGTTTCAACCAGCCAGGCCCAGCCATTCACCGTGGTTTCTCACCAGCGCCACCTCATCAAATTCTCATTTTGTGTCAAACGGCACCTCTTCAGTTGCTGAAAAACGCACGTTTAATTGTGCAAAAGCTTCAAGCACATCGCAGCACCGTCCTCTGAGTTCTTTATAAAGTTGACAAATGCACTGACGCCAAGAAGAATGTGTCGCAATTCGCGTCAAAGGCGTGTAATTAAAACGCCAGAAATCCTACAAAAGGAGAGTGGAAAATAGATAAGTCCCTAATGCAGGAAGGAATAGATTTTGTCTCTTTCTCCAATAGACATCATATTCGATTCCCATTGATCCTAAATGCCTCTCCTACTGTACATTTATCCACCATCGTCGGCTTTTGGTGGAGGAAATTACAGTAATAGCCAGCTCGGAGTGGTGTGAGCCATTTCAGTGGGGCATCTCACTCTGATAAACAAGTCAACAAACAGGCCGTAATTCCATCACCGTTAATGGTCGCCTTTATGGGAGAAGCCATAAAAAAGGAGTGAAAAATAAATAAATTAGTTCACACTCTCAGCGGTTAATGGGATTTCGATAAGAGGTCACCGGAGTGAGTTGAGGGGGGAGCGAGTATCAAGGTGGACTGTGTGGTGCATTAGTCTGCCCCCTAACCCGACTCTCTCACCTAGAACACTGTACTGTACACGCCCAGTGAGTTTTATGAAACAGCAAACAGATGAGGTCCAGTGAGGTTTGTTCATGCAACCACTTTCTTGTGATTGGTGTACCTGTTTATTGATTAGATCAATTGTTTAGAAGTGATCTGCTCTGTGTTTAAAAAAATAAAATGTTTTTATTTGTTATTTTATTGTATTCATGTTATAGATAGTTTCACTGGCTTATGTTACTATGGAACAGTTTGGACCCAAATGTATTTCCTGTCAACTATTGCATTAGCTATATTACAAAGGGGAAATAAACTTGGGTAAATGATAAATGGTGCATTTATATAGCGCTTTTATCCAAAGCACTTTACAATTTTGTTCCTCACATTCACCCCTTCACTCACACACCGACGGCAGAGGCAACCATGCAATGTGCCAACCTGCACATTGGGAGCAATTAGGGGTTAAGTGTCTTGCTCAAGGACAATAATTACACTTCACTTTGAAACCGTCTATAGCCTCTGTTTACAGGCCATAATAACCATACTGCATTATTGTATCACATTGTACAGTATATACATAATTGCATGCTTATAGCTGCTTCCAATGCAAAGCATGTCTGTAAACATACACACACATGTAAATGTGCAATGTAGGGCTGGAAGGTACCCCAGCTACATCACCATGGACCATCAACAATCTACACAAATCAGAAATCCATACACCGACAACTCAATCTAAAGATTATTCCCTGCAGCAGCACCATCATCCTGGGACAAAAAAGTACATGCAAGTATACTCATTTGAATCAATAAGCAACCACAACAGCCATACAACATATCAAACCAAATTGCAATTAGCACTGGAAGAACCGAACACTGCCATACATGAGAACAATATCAGGCACATTGCCCAATCCCCACTTACGTGGGTTGCATGCGTTGGTGTCCATATGTGAGCATATAGTATCCACCTTGTATCTTTAATGCTCTGCCCACTTAATACATACAATATTGACACACATGGACTGCATTAGATTTGCAGGCACTATGCATACTGTACAATATAGAAATAGGTGCACCATATACAGTATATGTGCATATCAATGCCCAGGGCCTGTACAGTGTACATATACAGTATAAATGAGCACTTTGATTATACCTGGAATTTCCACCTGATCTCCATACATTTTCCTTTTATCCCCTTTTCGATAAAACCCAAACGCTAACGCATACAAAGTGAAAAAGAAAAAGATTTAACAAACGAATAAAGTTATCTCCGCTGTGTCTGTCTTAGCCTCAAATATTGTCAAAGTCAAAGTCAGCTTTATTGTCGCTTCTCGTAATGTGCAAGACATACAGAGAAATTAAATAGCGTTTCCCCCTTCCCATGGTGTATATAAAAATATCTAATATAAACATAAAGTAACATAATAGGACACTACATATGTACTACAAACTATTGTACCTACTGGGTGGAAATGGTAGCTAAAATGCCAGCTTCCTAGGCCGAATCTTTCCAGCTTAGCTATATGGGTGGAGGTCAGTTAAGCAAATAATACATGATTTACATCAGGAAATACAGGAACAGTTTGATTATTTCATTAATGGTTAAAATTGGGATTAGGGGAGAGGCAGCTGATCTCAGGTCAGTGCTCAAGGCCTCCCCCCAACATTAGGTATGGCTAAAGTTTGAGGTCTGAGCAGTTTCACTGTAATGTCCATAATGCTGGCGATACTTCAGTTTGTATACACGTGTGAGCAAATAGAACAGACATTCTTGTGCATTTTGCACTTTGGGCCTGTACCTTTGGTCTTGTACCTTTGGTCCTGTACATTTGGTCCTGTACATTTGGTCCTGTATATTTGGTCCTGTATATGTGGACCTGTACCTTAGAGAAAACTGCCACCAACAGAGATCCCTTGAAATCACTTGAGTTTCGAGGCTTAGAATGAGAACTAGAGAAATGAACACTCCCTCATTATTCCAGCGACCATACAATCAACAGCAGTGCTCTGATCTGAAGACAAATGAGAAAAGATATAGCTCAATAGAAAAGATACTGACAAATTGAATTAACATCCATACAAAGCACCTTTAATTCCACGTGTAGGTGTGGGTGTATTACACGCCTGCAACAATTCCAAAATACATTTTCTGTTTCCAAATAATGCTGCAGCGCAAATATGTGCCAGAAGGTACCAAGAATGACTGTAAGAGTTATATAGTGTAGGAAATAATGGCCGGGTGACTCATCAGCTACTGTAGTTCTTTCCAAAGTGTTAAATTCTACCTCCTTTGCATAGCACTTACAGTACATCACCAATTATCTCCTCAGAGTGTAACCTCCAGCATTTGGCTTTTTTGCAGTGGATAGGCTTTATTGTTTGGTGTGTAACCTCCATACGTAGGCCTAGAATCTGTCCTAGCCATGTCGGTGCATTGCACCCAACATTGTGCCCAAGAATTGTATGGGTATTCATGATGACTCAATTAACCCTGCAAGGCCCACAGTTGCAAATGTGCAACATTTGTATTTAAAAAAGAAAAAAAAAAAAAAAAGAGGCTATAAATCATTTGTTTTCCTGTTCTTTTTTTGTTCACCTAAACATCATCATTGGATCCTATCCTTTAGTCTTGCAATGCCATTGGCCAGGATATTTGCATATACTGTAAGTACCCCCCACAGAGGGAGGAAACTTCACAACTTCAAAATCCTTGAAGGACAGACAACTCTCTTTTTCACTGGACGGGATTCCTCACAAAAAAAGTATGTATTTTTTTTGGGTGATCATTAGAATGTCTAGAAAACATGTGCATATGTTATTATTGTGAAATATATCCCCCAAATGTAAATTAGAGCATGCTTTATACTGGTTGTGTTTATATGTGTCTCTCACTGGCCTATGTCTCAGCATCTCCAAATGCCCAGTGAATATCGACACACACTTGGCGTTAAAGTTTGACATCTCTGACATAGGGAGGAATCCAAGCAGAGTCTTCTCTTCACCACAATCCTGAGGGAGCCCCCCCTCCCGGCTCCTAAAGATCAATATCATTTGAACAAGAATGTAGGCTTCTGTTTGTTTTCTCCCCTTTTGCACAGAGAAAGAGACTTCAAAACATGCAAGGGTATTACAACGGAAGGGAAAAACAAAGCCGCCGAGAGCAGTTGTTGGGTGTAAATCATTAACCAGTGATTAGGATGCGGCCAAGGGCTTCTTGATGGATTGGCTCTGGGGCCACTGATGGGGGGTTGAGGCTCCCACTTCGCAAATCGTACAGCACGAGTGGAAGCCCTCCCATGCTCTCTCCTCTCTGGCTTGACAGCGACGCCCACTGCAGTCCATGGATTCCTCTCTGCTTTGCCTTCCCCTTGTTCTGTCTCTCTGACTCTGTCTGTTTTCTCTCACTCCTTTTCACATTGTTTTTCTTTTTTGTCCGCTCTGTCTTTCGCCCGTCTTTGTTTGTCTGCCTTGCCTTTTCTTTTTATGCTTATTTCTTTGATCACCCCCCCCCCCTCCTCCTCTCTCTCCCTCTCTCTTTCTCTCTCTCATCATTGATGCGCTCCAGGTAGCACCGCTAATACTCTCATTTCTCGGCTCTCTGCAAAGGGGCCAAGCCTCTGTTACTTTTCAAAGTAGATTACGCTGATGGCATTTTGCTTGACATTTCATTCCTTGCCCCTCTCTTCAGCTCACCTGCTCAGACCGCGTGCACATCTTTGTTCAGATAACTTCCTATGGCTGCTTCCTGGTGAAATCACTGGTTGTGCTAATGAACCATTTGCGCTGTAATGATATTTTAATCACCCACAGCAGTGGCTAGAGCGTGGGCGTCTGGGCCTGGCAGTGTTAAACTATCCCAGCCCTGGAGCTCCCCTGTTGGAACTGTCCGTGGTCCTGACATTTCATGAAACAGCCCAGCTACAGTTGATGTCAGGACCACGGACAGGGCATACTGTGGCTTGACTCTGTAAAAAAAAAAGAACAAGAACAAAACAAAAAAAAATACTATTGCATCTACCATTGGAATTACAGAGAAAAGAAACCTCATAATAGACTAACTAATTTGTGGATATGCACACATTTACTTGACAAATCTGGCAGTAGATTGTAGAAGGGGGGGAAATACAACATGAGATACAAAGCATGCAGCCTTTGCACTTTGGCACTAGCGACCTACAGTTCACACAGAGCTATTCTTGGTTGCAATGGGGCGAAGTAAACAGGCCTATATTGATATTGCTCTGAGGGCCTTGATTGAGACATAGCATGTCAGCACATGTGGCACCCGAAAACACCTGTTATCTCAGTTTTGCTTATTTTGCTGTCAATTAAATGAATAGGCACATTCATCCCATTTACTATTTGGCATGGAGGTCAAGTGCGTGTGTGTGTGTGTGTGTGTGTGTGTGTGTGTGTGTGTGTGTGTGTGTGTGTGTGTGTGTGTGTGTGTGTGTGTGTGTGTGTGTGTGTGTGTGTGTGTGTGTGTGTGTGTGTGTGTGTGTGTGTGTGTGTGTGTGTGTGTGTGTGTGTGTGTGTGTGTGTGTGCGTGCGTGCGTGCATGCATGCGTGCGTGTGTGTGTGTGAATGCATATGATACACGGACACAGCTATTGTGGATTCATGCTTGTTTCCTTTGACACTGGGCAACCAGCCGCGGATGCTTTGTCAAAAACACAAAATTTTGCTTCCAGCAGACTATACAAGTAGGGAAGTTATACAGTAGCAGATGTAGGTGAAAGCAAGTAAACAAAAAGGCGACCTTGTGTATCCTCTCTGTCTGCCTCCACCTTGTTTCATTTATATTTGTTGAAGATAAACATGATTTATTCCTGTCTTGATTATAAAAGGGATTATTATTATTTAAAAATGTTGACAAACTTCACATTTTATCACAAACAATTTATTACACTTATAATTACAAATATTAACCATATATGCTATCTATACAAAAATGTACTTGAGATAGAGTTAACATTTTTAAGTATTTCTTTCTACTCTCTTTACACAAATTGTTATGTTATTGTTTTAAAGTCACAATAATGTTGTGGGTCCACCTGGCCCGCAAACATTGGGTGAATAACAAAAATGCGAACACCACAACAGTTAATACATTTTCCCTATCAGTTATGTTTCTTGGAAGAGCCAAATAGTCAACTTTTTCATCTCATGGGTCACGTTTTTCACTGAAAGCACATGCTGCCCAAGGGTGCAGCACACTGTTCACATATACATGTTCCCTCTGGATTCCATTGCATCAGGTAAAAAAGCAGGTCGAAGAGACTTTCAAAACACAGACTTTCCATTTGAGCCTCTGTTTTCCTGTGTTTGTCGTCCTATCCCGAGCGGTTGTTTGGCTAAACTCTGGTCTGAGAGGAAGATGCATGAAGATGTGAAACTAATGTCATTTGATGATAGTTTTTTATAGTGTTTTTGTGGAGTTTTGGTTTTCCTCAAGTGGACTCATAAGCCCATTCCCTCACGGTTATGTGTGGCCAGCGAGGTCTGTCTTACTTTTATTTGCATATATAGCCAGGGCTCTACAGTGCGACTATTTCACTCGCATTTGCCCCTAAAAATAGATAATTACTCATCCATGCTAAATTCATCTACAGAGATATCCCGGAAAATGAAATGATGGTTCTGAGCTAATTACATCTCCCTCTGTGCATATTCTGCACTCATTACGGCCACGTGTGTCTGATTGTGCCTTACAAGACTGAGAGTGAGAGAAAGACTTTTTCGCGTGCCAGCAGCTACCAAGCAACATATCAGAAACACTGACATCTTGTCGTGACAGCTCCTAACTCTTAAGTTCCTCTCTGTAAGGGGGGGGGGACTCCCTCTTTGTGTCAACAGAAGACATTGAGTTATGTTTGAAAAGCTTGTACAGTAGTCGTGAGAAGGCAAGGTCTGTCTTGGCGGCGGTGAATCTTGACAGGCTCAAAGTGGTGCTGGAGCCTGTTTTCTGGGACCTGTTAGGAGGCGCCTGGCACAGCCGGAGACGCGCCGTGCCTCGCATCTGGAGCAGGAGTTGGTGCAGATGAAAGCCTGAACTATACTATAAGAAATATAAGAGTGGTATTCACACAGTGATTAGCATACTTTGCTGATATGTAAAATAGGAGGTCTGCCACGAGGGAGAGAAATGTATATCTGCAAGCTGCTCAAGGTGGGGAAAAGAATGTGTGGTTTCCTGGCAACTGTGAAGAGAATATTCCTGTGCATTCTATTTGCAACCACGGCGTAACCTGTACACACATTTACGTGACTTGTCACAAGATCTTCTTCAAACACTCTACTTTTAAGTAGTCATTTCTTAGTGAGGCAGCGAGGTATACTTTGAAGTCGTCATTTCTTAGTGAGGCACATTTCTTAGTGAGGCACATTTCTTAGTGTGGCACATTTCTTAGTGTGGCAGCGAGGTATACTTTGAAGTCCTCATTTCTTAGTGAGGCAGCGAGGTATACTTTGAAGTTGTCATGACTGGGACAAGGATTTTTGAGCTAGACATTGCAAAACCCAGGTCTTATTTCAACGTGCTCCACTAGGCCCATCTAACAGCCCCGCTCCAAACCCCACAACCTCCCCCCCTGCAGCGAGGCTTCTGTCAGGCAGAGACAGAGGTGGTGGCGGCGGTGGTGGAGGAGGGCGGTCTTAAACGTGAGTGATGTCTGGATGACAGCTCAATCACATAAACAACCGGGTACAGGCCTCAAGTTATTGGGCAGGTTTCGTATAACGGCTGTGTGCGCCGCCAAATCACTCCGTCATGTGCGCCAATCTTTCCCCAGCTCTAATGTAATTAGTGTGGATCTCCTCTGCTTGTGCTGGCCCTTTGTTGTTTGCTAAATGTAATTAGATGAAATGAGCATCAGTAAAGCCCCGGCCTCGCTGGTCTGAGATCTGTGGCGAGGAAGTTACTGTCATTGGGAAAGATTGGCTGCAAATGGCATCAGTCAGCTCCCCTTGAAGTGAGGTTAAAACACACGCATGCGCACAGCCACATGCATACTCACGAGGACACGTGCACACACATAGACATTTACACTGGACACTGAAACACACACAGCATGCATATTCACCCTGAGGCAGAGTCACACACATGAGCATTCACACACAAACCGGCAAGGTGTAATGTGCATGTGCAAACAGGAGCATTATGCTCAGACATAACATGCAAACATTCACACAGAATCTCTCTCTCTCTCTCTCTCTCTCTCTCTCTCTCTCTCTCTCTCTCTCTCTCTCTCTCTCTCTCTCTCTCTCTCTCTCTCTCTCTCTCTCTCTCTCTCTCTCTCTCTCTCTCTCTGATAAACATTATATTGCTACAAGCTAACTATCAAATACACTCTCAAAAGTGTGCATAAGTGGAGGTGTGATTTGCGTGTGTGATTGAGTCTTCACGATGACTGTCATTGTCACTGCAGTATAATTTACACAAGAATTCTACTTTTAGGAATGCAAGACACCTGCTTTCCGATTTAACGAGTTGCGGAGGAACATTTGCATAAATATCCACCTCCATGCCATACTTTCAGTGGCATGCAGTGTACCTGGCTAATAACCTCTCCATATTGTCTTGCCGCCAATAGATGGTTTCAGTGGAATTGTGTTGCTAAGGAACAGCTTGATATGAGCAAACACTGCAATGGAAAATAACCTTGGGTCCATTTGGAATGTTTATGTTGTCAAGTTGAAACCACACCCACACACACACACACACACACACACACACACACACACACACACACACACACCACACACACACACAATTGTAAAAAAAAAAAAAAAAAAAAACAAGTAAATACATTTAAAAAAAGACAGTGAAATAGTCTGACACACAAGGCCAGTATCTGAAACAGTGTGATGGGAAAGTGTTTTTCTGTCTCTTTTTTGGACAGAAATAAACTAAAGACAACAACTGCAGTGGTGAATAAACAATAGGCGTGTTGTTATCAGTGGATCTGTGCTCTTGAATAATGCAATGCAATACTGCCATGATAAACCGGCAGAGAGATTTAACATGAGCAAACACTTTGTATGCCTCTAGACTTTAATACAAGGCAAACAGTGAACCAGAATGGACATCTACTTTGGCGGCGTGCTGATTGTGTTTTTATGCTACCAACCGCTGCACAAATATCATTTTTTGCTATGGAACAGTGAGCGCCCGTTAGTTCCCCACCTCAGAGCCGGAGGAAAACCACATCAATCAATGTGTTTGATTGCTGGACTCATTGTCGAGTGAGTGCACAGAAAGAAAGACGTTACTAAGCACAATGTGAACAGTGAGCTTTGAAAGAGTAAAACACAAAGTAAGCAAAACCTCGACCTTGTCCTTGACCACAGGAGAAAAGTGAAAAGGCTATATCTTAAACAGACAAAGGCCAAGCGATGCTTGAAGATAACGATTTGCAAATCATTATGAATCCGAAAGGTGGGGCCCTAAGCACAGTGCCTGATCTGCCTAGTGGACAGGACGGCCCTGGGTCTGAGAACCAGTGATGTACCGGCAAAGAGGCTGGATATAGGAAGAGGGAAGACAGGTGGGAAAATGAATAGGAGGCGATGTCCTCATTGAGAACTCAACACACATCATTTAAAATGAATGGGAGGCGATGTCCTCACTGAAAACTCAACACACATCATTCATGTCATTAGAGAAACTGACGTGTTCAATAACAATCAACTGCTTAAATATCAGGAATGTCAATTGCAATATTGTAAATACAATATTTTCTCAATTCGATGTCAAAACAAGCCAAATCGTTTACTCGTTTTTTGTAAATAGTCAAAGGTGAAATACGTCATCAGTATGCATCCAAAATATAACAAAAATCCTTTTTCAAAAAGATCCACTAAACTGTCAATATGTCTCTAAGACCCTAAACATGGCAAATAATATCAGGCAACTCCTTGGATCTCATATTTTCCCGTAACTCCAGCATCATTCCATCCTCGCGGCCCTCGCAGGAATGGGAGTGGCTGGATCTGCGCTGACATGGCTGACATCATACCTCAACGACCGCTCCTACCAAGTGTCATGGAGAGGGACTCTGTCGGCCACCCGCCCCCTGCGGACGGGTGTCCCCCAGGGCTCGGCCCTAGGACCCCTTCTCTTCTCCCTCTACACTAAATCACTGGGTAACATCACATCTCATGGCTTCTCATATCATTGTTATGCCGATGATACTCAACTGTTCCTCTCCTTCCCTCCCTCAGATATCCACGTCTCTGAGCGGATCTCGGCCTGTCTGTCCGACATCTCCGCCTGGATGACGACCAACCACCTCAAAGCTAAACAGAATTGCTCCACCTGCCGGCCAAATCCTCCCCCCTGACCGACCTCTCCATCACAGTCGAGAATGCAGCTGTGACCGCGTCCCCGACCGCCAAGAACCTTGGTGTTGTCCTCAACGACCAGTTGAACTTCTCTGCTCACATCGCAGCGACAACCAGAACCTGCAGATTCCTCCTGAGCAACGTCAGAAGGATACGCCCCTTCCTGACAAAAGAAGCCACCCAACTACTCGTCCAATCAACAGTCATCTCCCGCCTCGACTACTGCAACGCACTGCTAGCACTGCCACCAAGCCTCTTCAACTCATTCAAAACGCAGCAGCCCGCCTGATCTCAAACCTACCGAAGTCGGCCCATGTCACCCCACTTCTTAGGGACCTGCACTGGCTCCCCATTGCTGCACATATCCGTTTCAAGGCCCTCGACCTAGCATACCGTGCGGCAAAGGGAACCGCTCCCGCCTACCTCCGGTCAATGGTCTCTAACTACACACCCTCAAGACCCCTACGCTCTGCATCTTCTGGCCGCCTCAGACCTACTCCTATCCAAGCTCCCGGAGGGTCATCAAAGAGAAGCCGCCTATTCTCAGTCCTTGCCCCACAATGGTGGAATGAACTACCCATGAATGAATGAATGAATGAAAACTTTATTTAACAGATTGCAGAATGGGTACAATACAGTACGGCTCAATACACACAATTTGTTACGAAGGATCAGATTAAACCGAATATATATATTTATTGATTGATATATATTGCATAATATTTGTATATCGTTTGATATCCCTTGTGTATTCCTTGTACATATACACGGAATATCCCTTTAGCCTAGTACAGACCATAATATTTCATTCTCCTATTGGACAGCGGTCCACCAGGCGCCATTGCCATACCTCCAAGGTCTGGTTCAAAGTCACCGCCGGGGACTTGCCTGGACATGAACGGTTCTGCGCAAGGATATGAGACAGGAATAAAGCTGGTACTAGTTTGTTCACCTAACGTATAAATACGGCGCAGGTGAATACAGAAGTAGAGTTACCCAATAAGTTGAAGCCTCACCCACGATACAACGTGCGGTGAAGTATGGCCTGTTTGGCCCCAAATAGAGCATTGAGACCGCGTGCGAATTAATAACTGAAGTGTCATAGTTTAACGCTGTACCGTCGAGTTCGACCTATTCTATTAAGTCAGTAATAGTCTATTTGTGTATAGTGTATCGTGCGGCTACCGTTCTACAGTGACCAGCATCACCAACGTTTCCTCGTACCAGCTAGAGTGCTTATCCAGGCTGGGCTGCTTACCCTGGCGCTTTCACCCGAGGGGCCCTAGACGAGGACCGTGTGGATCATGTACACTGGATAACCTACCGACGACTGCATAGCCCTTTTCGGCTGGATTATATTTGCTTTTGGTCCTGTAATTGATGGAGCGGAGAATCGCCGACACCCACAATTGTGTGGGATTTACCCTGTGAGGAGCCACGTCGAGCCCGCCTCTCAGAAGCCTGAGGCCGGCTAGCTTTCTTCCATGCGGAGCTGCATGCTACGGAGAACAGCTGTATTCGTCTGCGGATCAAGAGATTATTGCACCGTCTCCTGTACTTGGAGTCTCTTTATCATCGTTGACCCAGACTCTACTACCGACAAATCCTCTCCCCTTGCTGGCTTACGACCGGAGGGACCCTACCAGTATCTCCCGCTATATTACCAGAGTACCATAGATATAATTCCTAAGATTCAGGTTGTATTATTATCTCCTGCGTAATATGAGAATGGACATACGTTATTGATTTGCCTACGCACATTCCTTTGCCTTATAAGCGCATCCAAAGTAAAGTATATTATGTACTATCATTGTTGCTAATAAATACTTAAATCCAGTTTTGTGTGGAACCGAGTCATTGTGGGAAGTGTTCATCATAAGATACCTGTGTACTGTATGGCCAGTAGTAATGTACATAAGACGGTAGTGGTTTAATGATACCATACTTATCAATACAGTCAGGGAATTGTACCCCTCAGTTACACAATTGTTAAGGGGATGCAGACCTGAAAAAGACGTTTGTCTTGTTTCCATCAGGGTCCCCCATTTTCAATTCATATGGACATTTATGACATACACAACATACATGACATTTATGGCATAGGGACATATAGGTATTTAGTACTGAGCCTTCATCAGATCAAGACATAAACATGACATTCACTTTTTATAGAACACATGAAACACATCTGATCAGCATTCAGATTGTTTACAGGTGGAGAGACCATCAAGGTGAATCTAACCACACAAGAGACATGACCTCATGTCATCAATGCGTTACTTGATAGCGTTTTGTCTAATTTGCACCAAACTTAACAAATGTGATTTCCCTACTATAGCGAGGAGGCCTGTGACGTTTTGAGTCATGGGGGCACTATTAAAACATGAACAGGACGTGATCTGTTACTTGTGAACGCTTTGGCCAGTTTGCACCAACCTTGACAGATTTGTTTGTCTTACAATAGCAATTTATTTGAATAATTTGACCTCATGATGGTGCTGTTATGTTGGAAGAATCAGACAACACGTAGTTTCAACATGTCGGTGTTTACTGAACTGAAGACACATGCATTGTAACGTAAGTCAGAACATCAACGTCTACGTCACGTACGGCCATATGCCGTAACGTGAAACTCAACAGAATAACACGACACTGTCGCAATAGTTAGAACACTAGTTAAAGTGCTGGCACTCGCTAGAGTACTAGACGTAACATTTCCCCCCCCTTCACTCAACCTAGGAGTGATACTCAGTCTCAAAGTCATTCAGGTGTGCAGGCCTGTTGCGCGCTCGGAGTGGCCCGGGGCCCGGGCACTGCAACAGCCAACGGCGGAGGTCCTGCAGCCTCAGGCTGAGCCGCAGGTGCTGGGGCTGCAACATCATCAAATTGTCTGTCCTGCAGAGCTATAGCCGCGGGTGCTGGGGCTGCAACATCATTGAATCGTCTGTCCTGCAGAGCTATAGCCGTGGGCACACCCTGTCCCGGGGCAGCGGGAGCCTGCACCCTGCGCAGTCGGCCAGCATGCCAACGCGTGCCATCAGCCAGCCTGAATGAGGCCAGGCCAAGCTGCTGTGACCTGGACCGGGTCTAACCAGAATGACCGGAGCTTGTTGTCCCGGTGGGGTCGCCGAATCCTGACCCAGTCTGAGACGGCGATGGTAGGTGGTCTCGCATGTCGGGTCCTGTCGAAACGGTCCTTCATCCGGCGCTGGCGTGTGTTGACTGTGGCTTGAAGCGGGTGGGCTGGAGCCTGAGCCGGAGTAGGGCGCAGCCTGTCCAGGGGCAGCTGAAACTCGCGCCCTAGCATGGGGGAGGCTGGGGAGACGCCTGTGGTGGCGTGTTGAGTAGCCCTGTAGTGCAGGAGCGTCTGTTGGAGACCGTTGATGAATGTGCACCCTTGTGCCAGGTGGGCCCTGATGCCATTCTTCAGGGATTGGTTCAGCCGCTCCACCCCCCCGTTCGCAGCCGGGTTGTAGAACGATGTGCGGATATGATGTATCCCCTTACCCCCCAGGTAGGAGGCCAGTTCGTGGGAGATCATTTGGTGGCCATTGTCTGTCGTGATCCTCTTGGGCAGGCCCCAGCGTGTGAACAGGGACTCGAGAATCTTAATCAGCACCCCAGCTGTGACCGAGCCCACGGGCGCCACCTCAGGCCACTTGGAGTGGAGGTCGTAGACCACAACGAGGAAACGCTGGTGATGCGGTACCCCGTGCAGTTCACCACAGACGTCGAGCTGCAGGTGCTCCCAGGGTTGGGACGGCCAGTCCAATGGCTGCATGGGTGGGGGTGGGGCTGGGGCCCTGGTCTTCCCGCTCAGTAGACAGGCAGTACAGTCCTTGACCAGGGTCTCGATTTCCCTGTCGATGCCTGGCCACCACACCAAGTCACGACACCGCTGTTTGAGCCTGACTATGCTGCAGGCGGTCAGCCCAGCGGTGGAGGCGGAGCGGTTTGTGGCCAGTGCCCGATGTGGCGAGGAGGGTAGTGAGAGCCTGGTGGTCCGTCTCGCTCCCCCACTGAGTACCTCTGTTCTGTGGGGCTAAGGGCCCGTGAAGCGAAATCGACCGGCCTCTCCACACCCCCGTGCAGCTGTGACAGTACCGCGCCAACGGCTGCGGCGGAGGCATCACACGTGACGAGGGTGGTGCTGTCTAGGTTGAAAAATGCCAGGACTGGTGATGAGGTGAGCTGGGACTTGAGGAGGCGCACAGCATTCGAGCTGCTTCGAACAGCTTCCGCAGCGGTGCAGTTGTGTCGGAGTAGTGTGGCAGGAAGCGGAGGTAGTACGCCGTCATGCCCAGGAAAGAGGCCACCTGGGCCGCTGAGGTGGGCTCTGGGACACTGTGTATGGCCTCTGTGTTTGACTGGAGCGGGTACATGCCGTCAGCCGAGAGGCGGAACCCAACAAAGTCAATGGTCGTGGTGGCAAAGACACACTTCTCACCGTTGAGTGTGAGGTGGTGCTTCGACATCGCACTTAAGACACTGTGGAGGCTTGCGTCGTGACTCTCGGCATTGGCCCCCATGCACAACGATGTCATCGAGGTAGATGGCCACCCCGGGGATCCCGGCGAAGACGGAGGCCATGATCTTTTGGAAGCAGCTGGGGGCAGAGCTTAAGCCAAAAGGCCAAAAGCCATGCGTTTGTAACGGAAGACCCCCCTGTGGGTGATGAACGCGGTGAGGTTGCGGCTCTCTGGGTGTAGTGGCACCTGGAGGTACCCCTGACGAAGGTCCAGCTTAGAGAACACCTTGGACCAGTGGAACTGGGCGGTGAGCTCCTCTGTGGTTGGCAGGGGGTATTTATCAGGGACGATGGCCTTGTTTACCGCTCTCATGTCCACGCAGAGTCGCAGCCCCCCTAACTTCTTCTTTGCTACCACCAAGTTGGAGATCCAGGGTGACGCGTTCACCTGTTCGATGATGTCGTCGTCCAGCATCTTCTGTAACTCGGTGGCGATGTTCTCACGGAGAGCCAGGGGGGAGCGGCGAAGGGGCTGGATGACCGGAGTCACTTTTTGGTCTAGCAGGGGCTGGTGAGCGAAGACCTGGAGGCAGCCCACGCCGTTGAACAGTGCAGGCCACTGTTGCTGCCAGGAGACAGCGGTGACGGTGTGGATCTCTGAGCCTGTGGTGTCCAGCAGAGAGAAACCGAGGCCACTGAAGAGGTCGAGGCCGAGGAGGTTGGTCCCTCGGCGTGCGATGTTGAAATTGAAGGCAGGCAGTGTCTTTTCTCCGTACCTCACCGGCAGCTGGAGGGAGCCAACGATGTCAATCTTGGAGTCGGCGTAGTCTCGCAGGGTGGTGGTGGGCGGGCCCAGTGGTTTGTGGGAGAAGAATTGAGAGTATGTCGCCCAGGGTTAGAAATTAACGGGGGCTTGGGGCATAATGCCCTTGAAAATGGACAAAATGCCCTCGAAAATCAGTTAAGGGGGGCACAAAATGCCCCAGACAGTTTACTAATTATATATATATATTTATCCGGTAATGGCGCGTCTGTATATCGTACGGTTCAGATGACGCGCAAATAAAAAAAAATCATTTGGCGGAGGTGAGCACTGGCTGCAGGCAGCAGCAGCACTGCAGCTGAGCCAGGTGCTAGTCAGTTTGTGTACAAATGGCAAGCACAATCTAAATCAATCTTCATTACGACTTTAAAAACATAGCCATTAACATTACATAGGCATACACAAATCTTGCCATAGCGTTAGGAGTTTGTACAACACAACGCACGTTTTAACTATAGAATCAGCCCGCGAGGTAATACAGTCAACGAAATGTTACCGTAGCTACTAGCTAGCAGAGGAGGAAATGGGAGTCTGAGAGGCGGGGTGTTTAAAGACAATGATAGGCGTTTATTCAACATCCAAGAAGGCTAACATACAACTGTGTTTTACTAACTCCAACCGGGACTATTGCCGCTTTCCCACTGCATGCCATCACCTCCTAACGTTACCGGAGCTACCGGAGCTGATAATAACATTGCCTGAGCTGGTGGTCCGTGACACTAAAATGTCCGTGGGGACCCGGCGCCAACCCATAGATAGTTCCAACTCACCGAATTACGTAATCCACCACAGTTGCACTCAATATTTAAATAATGTTAGTCTAAATAAATGTAGACAGATACATAATAATTTCAAGCAAAACACGAATCTTTCCATTAAGAACTGACAATCAGGGAATTTAAACATGGTTGACATTGTTTTTTTGTGTTTATATTAAAGAAAGGAAAGTCTAGTGCTGGCTGAGCATATTGTTTGTTTGCACTAAGTTAATACTACAAATGTAGCCTATATTTTTCAGTCAGTTTGGTCTTTGTGTGCCAAACATTATTTAAGGCTGTAAACACTGTAACACTGTAAACTTTTTTATTTTTTTTTAATAAATGAGAAGCATGTTTAGATTTGAGTGTTACATTTTTTTTATAAAAATTTACGTATATCGAACCGAACTGAAAACCGTGACCCCAAAACCGTGATACGAACCGAACCGTCCATTTTGTGAACCGTCCCACCCCTACCGCTTATCATAAAAATTCAGTGCCCCCGAAATACAAAAAAAAGCCCCCGAAAATCAATTAAGGGGGGCAAAAAAAGCCCTTGAAAAAAAATGTTAATTTCTAACCCTGATGTCGCCCAATTCAATAGAGACACTGTGGCTCCAGTGTCGAGGAGGAGGGGCAGTGTGATGTCACCAACCACCAATGAACATGTTTTGAATGGCACTCGTCCTGAGCTGACATTATGGATGATAGTGGTCGGTGGCTTGGAAGCGCTAGCTGGGGCGCTGACCTGCAGACCTTGTGGAAGTGGTTTAGCCTCCCGCAGTTGGAGCAGGCTTTGCCACGGGCAGGGCAGGTCTGGGCTCTGGAGTTGTGTGAAAGGGAGCCACAATTCCCGCACGGCTGGCGTGAGCGGTCACGTGACTGGGAGGCTAACAGTATATTGTCCCTGCCGTCGTCTGCACTCACGTTGAGGAGGGACACCCTTGAGCTGAGCATGCTTGCAGCCTCTACTGGCATGTGTGTGTTGGGGCTGGGGGAGGTAGACAAACTAGCTGCACAGTTCATAGCAGATTCCACTTGCACTGCTAGTCTAATAGCTACTGCTAATGTCAGCTCGTCATTTTCCAACAGTAGTCTTTCCCTGATTTTATCACTGTCAGTGTTCAATATGAGTTTGTCTCTCACCATTTCATCCTGTAATGGCCCGAATTTGCATGAGCTAGCCAAGCCCCGTATGTCCGCGACGTACTGCGTTATTGACTCGCCAGCAGTGTTGGGACTAACGTGTTACAAAGTAACGCGTTACAGTAACGAAGTTACTTTTTGCCGTAACTAGTACTCTAACGCATTACTTTTTAAATTCAGTAACGCTGTTACCGTTACTAAATGGTTTGTTAGTTCGTTACTGCATTCTTTTTATGTAGATTCATAGCGAGTGTCCTCCTGACTCCTGTTTGATTTCGCCTGCGTTTGTTTTGTTTAATAATAGAGAGCGTCTGGTTTCCGCATTTCTGATTGGCCACTGACTGACGTTCTCTGACGTTCTCTGACCAGAGAGCGTCAGTCAGTGGCCACTGGCCAATCAGAAATGCGGAAACCAGAAATGCGGCTACGGAAAAGTAATAGACGCTCTCTATAGTAAACAAAAGTCAGGAGGACGCTCGCTATGAATCTACATAAAAAGAACGCAGTAACGAACTAACAAACCATTTAGCAACTACTTGGAGAGATAATTAAAATACAACATGGAAACGAGATAAAGAACATGTTTGAGGGGCTGCTGGAGTCAGCTGGACTAACGTTACATCTCGACCGGACCACCGCAGACTTTGGTGAGTGCAATGTGTTTACTGTTCACTGAAACTCAAGTTGATCAACGGATTTTGACTGTACGAAATCTGCCAGGGAATCTCATAATACTAATCAAACAATATAAATATAGTCCTTTCATGCAAAATTGATATCCTAACTATTCTAACGTTGCAATGCTTTGATTGATATCTTAAACAACGTTGCAAGATGGTTATAATGAAACGCTCCGGCGACATCAAGGCTGTTCCTTCAACCGGCGCACTTCTTATTATATCGACTCGGGACAACATTTGTTTGTGTCAGATTTGTGTTTGTATCTAGACCACATTGATTAGCAGAGTTCAGTGATGTGAATGGAAACTGTCAAGTTGATCAACCGATTTTGAGTATCTGGGGCATGGGACTCGGGAGCAATCTTTTTTTTTTTTTTTTTAAATAACTAAATAGTTACTTTTCACAGTAACTCATTACTTTTGGGTGTAAGTAACTAGTAAAGTAACGAAGTTACTTTGAAATGAAGTAACTAGTAAAGTAACTGAGTTACAATTTTTCAGTAACTAGCACAACACTGCTCGCCAGTACGTTGATGCCTCCGTCGGAACACAACTCGACGGAGGAGTGCAGTCTGTGGAGTGGCGAAATGTCCCTTTAGGAGCGCCACCACTGACGTATATGTGTCACTGTCTAATGTGCCGAGTGTTTCACACACACGCTGTCCCTCCACGCCTAAACAGTGCTGTAGTAATGCACGTTTTCTCACCGCGGACAATTCCAAACCGGTAACCAGGATATACGTCTCGAACGAGGAAATCCAACGTGCCCATGGGACGGGCGGCTCACCGGGCAGCGGTAGGAAGGGTGGAGGGGGTGGGATAGAAAATTCAGCCATCTCTCGTCGCCAATGTTATGTTGGAAGAATCAGACAACACGTAGTTTCAGCATGTCTGTGTTTACTGAACTGAAGACACATGCATTGTAACGTAAGTCAGAACATCAACGTCTACGTCACGTACGGCCATATGCCGTAACGTGAAACTCAACAGAATAACACGACACTGCACGACACTGCAATAGTTAGAACACTAGTTAAAGTGCTGGCACTCGCTAGAGTACTAGACGTAACAGGTGCTAGTTTCACACAACTTAAAACATGAACTCTACAGCGTTTCTGATCATAACACTGCAAATGTGGTCCCGTTGTGATATCCAACTGATGGTATCAATGTATACTATTTAGATAGTTGATGAGCCAAACTGTATGACGCCCAGCTCCAACTGAATTTTGGAAGAAAAGAAATGGACAAACACGTTTGTCATACGACTGTGTACTGTGAGATATACCCTTGTTCATACATAAAACATGGTTTACAGCCTTGGTATGTTGAGACTGGCAATGAGGCATCTCTCATTTCTGTCATCTACCCAGTAAAATCTTTAGAGTGGGAGATTGTTAAGCCTTGGTGGAGGTATGCAAGCCACTGAGTGCATTCTTCAAGTTTGGTACTAAATCTCTATTCACGTTATCTTTCATGTGCCTCTGAATAAAAATGTCATGCTTTTTATTTAAATGCTTTGCTTGTAACACATCCAGCAGTGTGTTGATATATTCAAAGCTTGCTGCCGAGGATCCAGTTGGCTCGATGTGGATCTGTCTGTTCATTTGCACAGATATAGCCACCAGCTATGTATGTTAGAGGGTAAACAGAATACAGAGCATGGACTACAAATTATCCATAAGATATTTTGTATCTGCAATAATTATATCTCATCACAAACACTGATACTGTATGCAACACTAAGCTAGTGAAAATAACCTTAATCCTTCAATCCTTCACTCTCCCGCAAGCAGCACTAGATGAATAGCACATTTACCATCTGCATGTATTACTATTGTTTGGATAGCCCCCCACGTGGATAACTTGATTTAAATGTATTTTCACACTGTGATACGCAAAGGAGCACTAAGCTGTTAAAAACATGGGCAGCACTTGTGAAAAACTTTGATACGGACTCTCAATTTAAGCAAACATCCTGTAAAGATTCTCTCAACCTTATTTTTTGCCTAAAAGCTACACGGGTAGTTCTGTGAAGAAATAATTTGCTGCATAATAACTAGCTATAAATACTTGAACATTGTTTCCAACAAATCACCCATTAAAACAAAGTGAACCAACGTTGCTCTTAGAGCATCACAGCCAAACACATCATTTCGTTTCAAACAGCGCTCCAGGGATAACACATTGTGTATTGAATACAAAATATATATCATACTTAATTTCCTTTCAGGGAAACAAACGACCCTGTACACCTTTACTGTAAGTTAAACATTGCCGGTTGGTATATTCTCCAGTAGAAAAACATACTTTTTCTTCTTCAAAGCCAATTAAGATTTTGACTTGAAGTAAACACCTGTTTCCCGCCATGTCCCTTGGGGTGCTGCACACGATTTAGACCACTAACAAGCACAAAATTACACTGGAGACTAGAAACCACTTGGCTCTCCATGGGCTCCTGCTTTTGCAGGATTGAATGAAGAGAATCACTGGGGCGTTTTTGCTCAGCTGTTTTGCATCTCGCAAGGTAACACTCAAGGACGCCGAGACGATCTACCAGCAAGGGAGAGGTCACTCCCATCTTTTCATTGCCCAATAAATACCCCAAAAAACTAAACACTATAAAGACAAGACTGATAGATAGTGCAGTCTTTTGGAATGTGACCCCTTCCCCCAAACAGAGAGGGTCAGTTTGATTGTGAGATTATTATTGGCTGAGCCACGGTCGAATCTGTTGTAAAATACTCTATAAACACACACCTGTGACAGCTGTCTGATTGCCATTCTAAATTAATACGCTGACTACATGGTGTGGACTCACTACGTAATATGTAGCAGGCATTACAGTCACTAGCGTTGCATAAGATTTGCAAGCAGTGAATACGATCTAACAGTGTTTAACACAAAGCTTACTGTAGGTAGTTATCCAGCTGTCTAATTAAAAAACGGGTTGAATTGCAAGGATGGGATGTACATGGGGAGAAAACGCCCTTGCACAAATATATGTAGTAATAATAATAATTCATAAAAAAAATCTAGACACTCAAAGCGCTCCCCACAATGTAGGGTGGACATTGCCTCCTTCACCACCACTGTAGCACCCAACCTTGGGCTATGCAGGCTCAATGGCTGCCATACACTGGCACCAGGCACACATCACACTACACAATGGCTCACTCTATTAGTAGACTTTATTAGTATATTAGACTACCTCTGGTATAGTGTTTCTGGGGCAAGGTTTGCAACAATGTTGCTGACCAGGTAGGATGTGCTACATCTGTTGCTATTCAGCCAAGTGCACTCTGGCATTAGTGCGCTTGCATCAAACACCATGAATTGTTTTGGACTGCTGTGTTATGCATGCATATTTATTCTGCGATCACACATGCAGTATTATTATTTTTCCATAATAGAGCTAGCAAAGCAGATTTACTTGAGGCTACGACTGCAGTGATATAGCTACCACACATATTTGGCGTTGAAATAGGTTAATGTCTAGCAAAGCCAGCCATTTTGTCAAACAGACAATGTCTGATCATATTCACTATTTGTTAACCATAGGCAAAGTTAATGACGGCTTACTTACTAGTATAAAATAATTTGACAGTTTGATCTGAATTTCATGAGGCAGGGATAATAGGCTACATTGATCTTTGGTGATTGCTTTGGGGAAATCAAATCCACCTCCCCTCATGGAAATTGGTTAAGGTTGAGGCAATGGCAGACTGATGATGGAAATGGAAAGTGAGGGAAAATAGTTCAACTAAACCCACTAAAAATATGACATATTTGTGACCAAAATTGCCCAAAAAAATTGCTGTTTTTGGAGTAAAACAAACAGGTAAGGAAAGCCAGGGAAAACATGTGAACATTTGAGTTTAAAAATAAATCCTGCATTTAAGACAATCCTGATTATAAGAAGACTCCCATTTTGAAAATCTTGTTTTTATGAAGAAGAAAAAAAGTATAACTGACCCAAATGTACCAATAATACTAACACATTGAATAAAACAAGGTAGGTATGTATGTACATACTTATTCATTTACAAATTAAGATTCACATTTCTTTTTAAATGCATTTGTTAAATGTACGAGTTGTTTACTGTACATTAAATATAAATGACATTAAACTGTAGCCTGCTGTAGGTAAACCTCCAACATATAACCTTCTCATTTAAATTGGACTTTGCCTCATTGTCAGTCAATGTCAGATTTATTTGTATATCCCAAAGTCATATAACATGTCTCAGTGTTATATGAAACACCCCCTGGCTAAGGGGAAAATAGTAACCTTAGACCAATGAGAGATCCCCCCAAACAAGGATGGCCAGACATGCAATAGGTGTTGAAGTGGGAAACAATTTGGTAAAGAAATACAGTGAGGGAATAATAATAATAATAATAATAATAATAATAATAATAATAATAATAATAATAATAATAATAATAATAATAATAATAATAATAATAATAATAATAATAATAATAATAATAATAATAATAATAATAATAATAATAATAATAATAATAATAATAATAATAATAATAATAATAATAATAATAATAATAATAATAATAATAATAATAATAATAATAATAATAATAATAATAATAATAATAATAATAATAATAATAATAATAATAATAATAATAATAATAATAATAATAATAATAATAATAATAATAATAATAATAATAATAATAATAATAATAATAACAACAACAATCACTACATCCATGCAAGTCCACATGCAGGGCACAGGGCGAGAGAGCACCACTTCAACCGTCTGAAGGGACCTATAACCCAACATGTAACAGAGCCCACCACCAGACACACACAAAGACAAGCACACCCATTCAACGGAGAGACAAGAGCAAACAGGTAATCTGGTGCAGAAGACAATCGACCTAACTGTGTTCCCATCAGCTCTTCCCTACACTAGCCATACATAAACTAGACTTACTCGAGAGCTGAGTTTATCCCAGGCCACACAGGGCGAGGGTAGGCCATAAGAAAGAGATAATATGGGTTTTACGCTTGGATTTTAAGATATCAACAGAGCTTGCCTCCCTGACTATGGCAGAGACTAGAGTTTATTCCACAGATAGGAGAATGGTCTGTTGCCCACTGATTTCTTTCTAACCCTAGGGATAAATAGATATCCAGCATTTTGTGATCGGAGGGCGAGTGCTGGCAAATATCCTGCGATGAGGTCTGATAAATACAGCCGTGGAAGTCCATGCAATGCTGTATATTAGCAGAGGCACTCTTAACACATTGGACGCCAGACCCGAGATAAGTCGGTTTTGGTTGTTATTTATTTTATTCGCTATTTCCATTCATAATCCATGGAGGGAGCCTGATATTATCATTGGGAATGGGTCTGAGATCACAAACTTCCAATACCGCCTCCTAACGCCTTGCGGCCGGTATTGCACATCCTTGGAATCTCTCTGGCTCAGCCTGTACATCGATCTAAAAAGTCAGGGTTTTCCTAGTCGGGAAGTAGTAACGTTTATAACACATGGATTGGGGAGAATCAAGCACCGCCGATTCATGTACTTTGGTGGATTATGTTGGCAACAAGATCGACATCAATACTTGGAATGGCAATCAGATAATTGGAATATTCTTTTTGCAGTACATCCTAGTCAAGGTAAGTGCTATATGATCC
The DNA here is from genome assembly GCF_963971535.1 of Notolepis coatsorum. Taxonomy (NCBI): domain Eukaryota; kingdom Metazoa; phylum Chordata; class Actinopteri; order Aulopiformes; family Paralepididae; genus Notolepis; species Notolepis coatsorum. The sequence continues at coordinate 33,437,474 of NC_140175.1, read as the reverse complement.
GAGCATGCCTTCGTTGTGATCCGAAAGTGTTATTGTAACGTTACTCCACAGCGTATGCCGGTGGTGATGATCGAAGAATAGAACCCCCCCCCCCCCACCATTTCATGAAACATAATACCGATAATATAGCGTTGATTTCAGATTGATTGTTGATCCAAGCGAGGAATGGCATGGTTTCTGTAACGGTTCCCCCGGTCCTGCTCCACAACCCCCATTTGTCCATGGACATTTTCCCCCCGGTCCTGCTCCACAACCCCCATCTGTCCATGGACATTTCCCATACCTGAACTACGGCTCTCAGCCACCAGGTGGCCTAGTTCAGTGTATTCATCTTTTTTGTCTTGTACTTATTAATGTCCTGTCTGTCATCACTAATCTGTTGTGTGTTCATTTGTTGTCGGTGCTGTGCACCATTGTCTAATTTAGTTTTGTCTTCCTTGTGTTGTATCTATATGCGTTTGGTCTTGTCATGTTTAGTTTTTTGAGACCACGGTCTCCCTTTTCTTTTCCTTTTCAAAGTGTTCTTTTCATATTATGCTCCATGTGTCAATAAAGTGCACGACTTATTTTGAAAGAAGCAACCAACGCCTTCCGTCTCCTATCTATCCTCTCCTCTGCCTATACTGCAATTGGGTTCCACACCACATCATGCCATCAAAATGTTCCATTCGTAACAGGTTTCAAGTGACATGCACTAAACGCTGCTTAGCAGCATTTCCTGGGATTACACAGAATTACTCTAAAACTATACTCATGTTCACCACGGTATAAAACGGGAATGTATGGATGAATCTTTTTCTTGCATCTTGACCGGAATAAACTCAATGACAATCGACTATATTATTAGATCCATAGCTATAATATTTAATATAGTTTTAGCACTGCAAACACCGGCATGTATCCCCATTCATTAAACCACTGGCATACACGGCCATACGGCCCACAGCAACCTCTGGCGCTGAATGTGTTGAAGTCAGATCTAGCTGAGATTGGGAGCCATATCAGAATAGACGTTAAGATCACATTTTCTGGTTATGGTAAGGACTCTGGCAGCTGCATTTTGTACGAGTTGAAGACGTTTACAGTAATGCTAGAATTGGGTAGGCCTGAAAACAAGCCGATACAAGATGATACTATAGGCTTGTGGCGTCAGACATTGTTGATATTATAGAGAGCAACATTTTCTTTTAATAATGTGAAGATGAAAGAAAGCAATTCTGGTCATATCTATGAATCAAACAAGAGAGAAGGATAAACTAAAATAAAGTGACCCAGAGGTTTTTAATGGTGGAACTCTGTTAATTAAACGGGTTTCACGACTTGCTCAGCTAGTAGGGCTATAGATTTTCAGATTCAACATTTTCAGATTCAACACAATATTTTGAGGTCACAATACGATTTGCTTCTTTTCACGCCTTCCTGAGACTACTGGCCCAGTTAGAAAATTCATGAACTTGAACGTACATCGGTTTGTGATAGATTATTAGTTACTGGGTATGTCAAAGTACCTCATATTTGGTAACATTTTTAAGCTAACAACTAGGGCTTTCCAATGATATAAAATGTGTATGATTATCATCATTATTATTGTTATTATTCTTCATATGTATTTGAACTTGAAATTGTTGAACTTGAACGTGAAGATAAAAATTCAAGCACTTTCCTTACTTGGGAACAGAAACATTTGAGTCTATGGAATGTAGACGTTTACATTACAAATTATTCATAAAATAATTGAATGTGTGTTAAATAATTTATTCAAACATACCCCGTTCTCATCCTCGAGCCTTGTCTTTTTCTATGCCCTCTGCCTCTCTACAAGCATCTTCCCTGGGTTAGCAGCAGTGCCCTCTGGGTCTGGGCTACCTTGACATTAGCGGCAGCTAGCCGGGGAGCTAGCTGAGCAAATGAAAATATGCCGCCTGTAGGCAATCTAGGCATTCATCTCCGGCTAGGCGGGGCGGGTCGACCCGTCAAACTTATCGTCCGTTCTGGGTTGCTAAAATTAAATATATTATATATAGAATATATGACCCAGTAATGAATAAACTAAATACAGCAATGTGGCTATTTAAAAACATTGCATTTGCTAAATAAATACGTCAATTGTCACTCTGGGCACGAGCGTGGCGGCCAGCGTGAAACAGAAACAAAGGCCTCTAGGCTGGGTATTTTTCCACTCAGCGTCGGTAGTATGGTAGTATAAAAACAAGCTTTTGAAGTGGAAAATATTACCAAAATATCTGGAAAAACATCTCACAAACTCTATAAACTGTCGTAAACTTAACGAATGCTATAATATGCAGAACTGCCGCCTATAAGTGTACTTACACCGTCGTTTCGGTCGTGTCGCTGGGGCTACATTTCCTGGGGAGCTGTGTTTTTGAAGACAGCTGCCTCTGGAGATTTCTGCAAAAGGCGAGCACGGTGATCCGAGAGGTCTTATATAGCCCCTGTGACGACTTGCGGAGTGGTACTTGCGTAGATTAAACAGGGACTGCTCACTGTCAAAAAGAAAAAGAAATAGGTTCCTCTGCCGAAAATTTACCAATCGGGCTCAAACCACGTGACAAGAGCGCTCTCAAGGCGTCGACGTCAGACTAGGACGAGGAGCGTTAAAAAAAATTCACGCTACAGAACTTCTAATTGCTAGACTTTGGAGAATCACTTCTATTGCGTGGAGACTGGTGAGTGTGGCGCTGAAGAGAGCAGTCTTGTTTTTTTTCAAGTATTCTGTTAACCTCTTAAGCCCTAGCCCTATTTTCAGAAAATGTGCCTAAAATGGAGATTGCTCCACTTCTACAAGGTCCATTTACATGTTCTTGGTATCTAGGGACAGCTATGGATCTCAGGGAATGTATTCCCAGTGTCAGCAATACTGTGTATGTTACTAGGCTTGAGTAGATTGTAATAAACCAATGGAGAATATTATTTTTTTTTTTTTTTATCTTTGATGGTGTTAGATTCTGATGGTTCAGCCAGTATCACCTCTTCATCTGTTGGCTCGTGTCACTTATCCCCTCTGTATCCGTTGACACTGCGTTGTGTTTTACGTCTTCTCATACTGGCTGATACAATCTTTGTCATCCCCCTTTAATGTCCTTGAAAGGTCTTTGGAAGAAAACTAAATGTATTATTCTAATGATCTCTCCTGTCACCCCGCTCGGTGTCGTCGCGGCCTGGTGGTTATTCCAAAAGCCTTCCCCGTGGTCGTGCCACCTCAGTCCTCCCCCCCCTTTCTCCGCGAGGGGGGGGGGGGGGGGGGAATCGTTTCAAAGTCTCTGATCAAGCTTCTTCTCTTCTGTGTGGTTCGTATCTCAGTCTGCCCTTACCCGGAAGAAAACTTACTTTTCTATATTCTCGCCATAGCAACGACAGGCCCGCCCCTTGTCTCGTTGTCATGCGACGCGCTGTCATGGCAACTACTTTTAACCTTTAACACACATTAAAACGTCTGTTTCATTGATGTCAAACCTCTCCCCATCGCTCTGACCCAAACCTCCTGCCACTGTTTCCTATCAGTTGTTTATGTGCTGAGGAATGCAGACACCCTGCTCGCTCGCTGCTACCACTGACTGCCGCTTCCACCACCACCATGCACATTTCGACCTCTCTGACCTGGCCCCTTTAGATGCTGTCATCTCCCCAAATATACATTACATACATTGAAAAACACTGTTTTCCTTCAATGGTGAATAACACCATGCTAACATTGACCAGAGGTGAACAATTCAGCACCGTCTTGAAATCACGTGTACAAAAAATCTAAGCAAATGAACAAAGGGCAGATCATTTACAGGAGATTTTGTTGATACAGCACTGAATTTTGCCATGCGGACACATGCAATTGCAAATATGAATATAGAATATAGAATATCAGGCCTATACATGACCTTATTATGGCCAAGTCACACATGTATGCATCGGACCAAATCTTCTCTTCCCAATGGCAGAGTTCAATCTGGATTTAGTACCACCAGGCGCCCCTGACAGTGCAGCAAAAAACGTGAATGAAATCTACTGTAAGTACAGTTACTTTTTTGTAATGTAAATTGTTGCTTTTAGTCCTGTATGCTGTGGAGAAAATGCAGAGTAAGAATCCCATTGTACTTGTGGCATATATGGCAAATAAAGCAAAAATTGGAGTCTGAATATGAATCGGAGAAACCGCTAGAAACGAGAGGAGAGGGAGAAGAAGAAGGCATGTGCTGATATGTTCTGTGCCAGTCTTCCCAACCATATTTTAACCTCAAAATCCCACTGTCAACACACGCAGACAGCCAGAGCGATGCTCTCTATGCGTGGCGGCTTGCCACAAAGATCTGACGTCAGCTTCCCGAGCCTGTTTGTTTTTAGCTTTTCGTTTTTAACAACAAAAATTTTGGCAGACGTGTAGCTATACGCAGATGGACTGTAGCTATCTACAAACACATTATTAGATGTAATTATTTTACATGTACAAGTGCTTTGACTGGTTTATAACGAGAGGTTATTAATGTTGACCACGTCTTTTCCTCTTTAGATTCAGGCAAATTAATGTGAAGTGAGAAAAATATGACATTCGTGACCAAAGTGACCCTCAAATGGCTGTTTCTAATGTAATGCAAACAGGTAAGGACAGCCAGAGAAAACATGAACATTTTAGTTAAAAAAAATAAGGCCTGAATATAAGACAATCATTTTTTGAAGATCAAATCTTGTTTCATAAAGAAGAAAGAAATCGAACCCAAATGAACCAATAATACGAACACACTGAATAAAATAAGGTAGGTATGTACATACTTTAAATTAAATTGTCTTGTTTACATAAGATCAATATTTTCACCAAAATGTTGCGGGGTGTCTTTAGCTACAATTGTACACCTCATGGTACAACATACCGGACACAATGGCCGTAATTACACTGTGTGCCAACCCTGCATCCACATTTATTTGAATGTGTACAGTATAGAGTCTTCATGTACAATTTCTTGTGGAATTGTATGCCTCTCACCATCTGTTTTGTGCTACATATGACGTCTTACAGGTGGAATTTGGTGACGTGTCAACATATGTTTCCTGACGTGATTCTGTCTCTGTGAATCTCCAGTGCCTACTTGAACTCAAAACCAGTTCTACTGGGAACATCACAGACTAAGCCCTTTTTCTTTTTTACCCAAGGAAAACATTGACTGAGGACTGTAATATCGAGCCAGATGAAAGGGAAGGAGCAGGCAAACACACCAGGACAGAATATAGCGTCCACAAAGCACAGAGTGTAATTCCAATTGTCTTGTTTTTGTACTATATACTCTTTTGTCTGTGAAAACATCTCTTTCAGATGCAGCCTATTTAATTACAACAAGGAATTGATTCAGAAGCTGGGTTCAAAGAGTAGTTTGCTGAGACCATTGAACTATTGGCAGCCAAACTCTCTCAGAAGAAAACCCTTCAACCTCTATTGGCTTATCGAGACTATAGCTACCCACTTCGGCTCATAGGCCTGTTCCTCTGTTATTGAGAGACTACTTGGGTGGTGGTGTTTTACAAATCCATTATGTAATCACAGGATTTATTTGTTCAGTGTTTATTCCCTAAAAATCCTCAAGGTATACAAACCTAGTTTCGCATCGGACCGGCCACGATAGATCCAGAGCAAAATTTGTCTAACTGCTCAATTAGAAGCAATGAAGCCCTCTGTCATCTCTGTTGTGTTTGGAACGCGTCCAGAATGATGTCTTTGTTTAGAGAACAGAATACACGAGGAGGGGATAGAAAAGGGCAAAAAAATATCGGAAAGTTGAGCGAACGCACTCCGCAAACACGGTTCAGACGCCTCTGCATTAGACGAGCAAACCTCTGTCTACAAATGTGGGGAGTCCCGTCCCCCCCACAAAAAAGTGGACTGATTATAAGAAAAAAAAATCCTCCTTCTGTTTTTGGTTTTGCATTGTCGTGATATATGTCATGTTGTGTGTGTGAGTGTCATGTCTGTGTTTATGAGTATATTGTATGTGATGCGGCGTCTGTCTATTTGTGATTGTATGTCTGCCTCCGTGTACGTGTAAGTGCATAAGTATGTGTGTCAGTGTGTGTGTGTGTGTGTGTGTGTGTGGTGTGTGTGTGTGTGTGTGTGTGTGTGTGTGTGTGTGTGTGTGTGTGTGTGTGTGTGTGTGTGTGTGTGTGTGTGTGTGTGTGTGTGTGTGTGTGTGTGTGTGTGTTTGTGTTTGTGTTTACATGTGCATGGGCTGAGTAAAAACTGTATCTTGATGGCGAGAGATCCTTTGGTAGTCTGGTCAGGTATTCCCTTCATCGCTCGGCGGAGCCGGGCAGCGGCGAGCCCAATGCAGTAATGCATTTCCAGGAGCAGCATCTGTCATAGCAATACGTCTCACCGTGACCCACCGAGCAACAGCTCTGCACCGCGGCATGATACAGTGTCCCTTCTGCCCCCCCCCCCCCCCCCCCCCCCCTCTCTCTCTCTCCACCCCTGCCCCTCCAATCACAGATGAGCTTGGCTGACGGCATGCGTCACAGAGACCAAATATTGGCCGCATCACTCTCAGGGGCCCACAAACAAAGGGAACTGGGCAGGTCAGACGTCTGTTTTTAAGTAACGTATTGACTCCCTGCAGGACGGTGAGTGCAGTGCACTGTACTCAAACTGATGAGAGGATAAGTAACTTTGCCTGGGTGTGTGTGTGTGTGTTATCTACTGCATGGTTCCTATGAGATACCATAGTTGATTTTAGACCTTGAAGATGGTGCATGTCAATGTGGATTTATTTGACTTGAAGCAGCCTGAAGAATCCAAAGCCCAAAAGATAGAATTGGCTCAGACATTGTGCCAGCATGCCTCGAAGCGCTGGCGAGGGGGTATTGCAATCAGTCCTGTCCGTGGGTGTGTGTGTGTGTGTCTGTCGGTGTATCCGTATCAGCCATATCCCCTACAGTTCGGATCCGATTTGGATGAAACTTAGCACATAGGCTCGAATAGTTTTCAAATCACTCAACGACAAGTATTTTATTTGAATTAATTTCCATCATTGCCAATTGAAGTCAATAATGGGGCTAAACATAAACGCAAGAGGGCACTGCTACACAAAGCCTCACCTAGACTCTTGTCTCTGGCAACCCTTTACAACATACCAATGCCTGAGTCATCTTGCTATTAACCCTCTGATGTCTGGGCTTTTCTGCCCCCCCATCCCCCAATTCTGGGCCTGTTAGGGGGATTTTCAAAGTACAGGTTCATACCGTCAAAATAAGCTATACAAATAAAGTGTACTTATAACACACAACTCTTTTCTGAGCTACAGGGCTTCAAAGAAACCTGAACCATTTCTCTTGTCATGTATAATGCTAATTTACCCAGAAAGCAATGTAACCCCCCCACCCCCCTGACTTGACACATTTAGTCTGAGAGCAGCCCTTTGTTAGTCTAATGACTTGTGACCCCTGCTTCTATCCCCAGGCCATCAGCGCAATGACTCTATGCAACACTAACCCAACCATCTATGAAATCATAGCACTGATTGGAGACAAAATAAGTGATGAGATAGTCAAACAGGTGAAACAAGCTAAGTTACAATCATAAAACTTTAAAATCTTAATTTCAACTTCGGGTGGAATCTCTTTTCGGTGGAATTCCGTAACATGCAACAAGCACAAGCAGCACATAAGCTTTATCCCCAAACAACTAACCAAGCTCGATCTGTCGTTTTTAGAGACACGATCATAAGGAGGCGTTTGTCATAATGAGTCTCCTGAACAATTTAAAACCAAGCATGACTCGATCAGAGCTTCCGACGCAGCGGTATGGTCACTTTTCCTTGACCATCCGCAGATTCCCGGAAGTACAGTATTATGCGCTGCGCGCACACACACACAAACACAAAGGGAGAGTGAAAGTACTCAGCCCCTCCCCTACGGCTCAAGTGTAGTTCCTTAGACAGCAAGGGAAATCATACAGCCGGACAAGTTAACAATAATCAATCCATTTACAAGTTGTATTACAGTACATTTAGCAAATAAGGAACATTTCAAAGCACTAGAAATTGCGAATATAATATTTTTTTACCCAATTCTGAATCGCGCAAAATGTTGAGGTGAGGACGTTTTCACACCTTTTCGAGCCTATTGTTCTCCCGTGCACGGGAGCTCTGACCTCAGACAGTTAAGTTATTAAGTAGGGGCAGAACACAGAGACATCTCCAGAAAAGGAGAGAATCCAAACCAGATGATTTTATTATTATAATTTTGACTTTCTTTACAAGTGAAATACAAATACTTAGCGAGCGGGGGCCCACATGTGGGCCCTCTTGAGGATGATTTTCCCACAGGCACTTTGGCGACCTCTAATGGCTCAGGTGTGCATATTTTTATTCATTGTTTTATCCACTTTTTCTCCTCTTTTTCAATTTGTCTCCCATCCCAATTCCACTGTGCCAATTCTCCCCTCCCCTGTCTTGAACGTTGCTCGCCTATGCCCCCCACTGGCCGGTTGTAGGGAGGATAGAAGCCTTGCATCACGTGTCCCCTCCGATACATGAGGAGGCAGCCTGTCACATCTTTTCACCTGCCAGCGCGGACTCTCATTGACGAGGTGTAACGTGTGTGAGGCTCACACTACCCCCGCCATTTCCTGTCTCTGCTGTGCAGGTGTCCCCAACCAACCTGTAGGAGTCGTTGTCCACAACGTCCAGATTACCACCTATCGACTTCCACCTGCTAACTCTGCCAATTAAGTTAGTATGACGGCTGGCCCAAGCCGGAGGCAACGCCGACAGCCGGAGTCGAACCCGGTGTCTCTTGCGTTGGTGACGAGCGCAATGTCCGCTGCGCCACCCAGCCGTCGGGTGTGCATATATATATATATATATATATATATATATATATATATATATATATATATATATATATATTTTTTATACAATATATATATATATCAAATGAATGCCCCATTTGTTGCCTGTCGATAGCCCAAGTACATGCAAAGTACACGGTATTGCACAAATACTACTCCAGACTCTTGGGGCTTTAGTTCCGTCAATCATTTGGCGATCTCAAATGATTGGACAGGGTTGTAGCCAATGAGTGTGGCTTTCCAATGATACCCCAACTGGGGATGTACGAATCAGGGATCTAGGTGAAAGGTCACAAGTGAAAACAGGAAGAGAAAAACGCCGAATGAATTGAAGTCTATGAGAAAACTGAGCTTTTCTTTTGTATACAGTTTACCAAAATCACTCCTAATCCCTAATTTCTAAACGGATCTTTATGAAATTTGGACAACTAGATAAGACTTAAAGCTATGGATCTCATGTGTTTTTTAAGCCTCCAGCCATTCTGGGGAAATACTACTTCTGGACTACTAACTACTACAGAACTACTACGTGAGTAACACATTTTTCTACAACTCAAGTTCAGACCTATGTTACTCTATTTCATTAGCACTAAAGGTGAGTTTTCCTTATTGTCTCAGAAACTCATCTTTCAAAAGAGACCAGGCTCATCCATGTGGTATAAGTATAGTATTTTGGTTTGTGTTACGTGTGGGGTGTGTTTGTACCCTGATCAGGTGTTCCCAGTGTGACGTGTAATGTCTAGTTGTAGTTCCCTGTCCTGGTCTTGTAGTTCCCTATCGTTTTCCTCCCAGGTGTACCCACATTTGTAATCAGCCCAGGTGTGTCTTGTCTCATCATTCCCTCGTGTATAACTGTTCTGTCCTCCCCTGTGTTTGATGCTGATCCTGTTTGTACAGTCCTGTGTTTTGTTTGTCGTTATTTTATGTTATTCCTTTTTGGTTACAAACCCATGGTAAATGTAATTAAAATATCTTTTTTGGTTACTCTGGCTACCGTTTCCTAATTATATTACATTGACAAGACGACGAGCACTCCTTCAGTCAATGGTAACGTAATAGTTTGCAAAAAAAGTATGCAGTCCTCAAAAACTAAAATGGCCAATTTTGGGGAGACCCTTCACGTCTGCAGAAGTGCAATTGGATGTGGTGCATTATCAAGTGAGCTGTTGTGGTCACGGAAAGGAGGCCTATGGAGGCCAACGATAAACATATGTTTACATTTTTGTATTAAATTTATTTATTTTTGGGTCGTTATGCCTGGTTGTTGCACGCATTGTCCAACTGTCGACCTGGGGAGGGTGTAGAACTACCACATGCCTCCTCCGATACATGTGGCATCGGCAGCGAGGAGTTTCACTGGGGAAATGTAACACATGTGGAGGTTCACGCTATTTCCTCCAGATCCCCTCCTTGCTGAACAGGCGCACCAACCGACCGACCAGTAGGAGTCGCAGTTTACAACGACCAGGACACATACCCCACCGGCTTCCCACCCGCTAACACTGCCAATTGTGTTAGTAGGGACCGGAGGTACCGCTGACAGCTGGATTTGATCCCAGAGTCTTTGCGGTGGTAGGCGAGTGCTTAGTCCACTGCGCTACGGCGACTCAATCGCATCGGCGACCCTAAGAGACAATTGCATGTGTGTGTGTGTGTATTCCTCTGTGTGTGTGCCGCCCATTGCATGTCGTTGTGTCGTTGCATGCCGAATAAAGACCTCTCTCTAAAGAGGTCCTGCATTATTATTATATTATTATAATACCCGCGCCGATAAACATATGTTTTATATATGATATGAGTGAAGCAGGTCTGTAGAGGACCTTTTCAGGGGCCAGCCATTTCCTTGTTCGGGACTATGTGGTTCACAAATGTTCCAGTGGTTCCATGAGTGAGTGAGCAGTGCAGACAGCTCTCCGACAGCAGTTGCAAATTTGAGGTAAATTCTGGTGAGGTGACTTGCTACATGGCAGGAATGAAATATAGCCCTCTCCTGAATTCTTGACTATTTTCGAATCAGTCGATGACAATTGTTTCACTGATATCAACTTCCACCGACGTCTAATGAAATCAATGTTGAGGATGAAGGTTAAACCTTTTGAACGCACAACTACACAAATAAACTGCTTTCTGCCTCGCATGACAGAGTGCGTGTGAAAATGTTGATTGATTTGTACACAATGAGTTTCAAGTTTCTTTAATAGTTGTCATACAGAAGTACAGAATACTTTCATACAAAATGCTTCTTACTGTTACGCTCCAGAGACTGTGCTAGACAAGATAGTATCAAATAACATAGTATAGCATGTAATTTAGAAGAAGAAAATGAGGTCACAGTGTTCGGTATAGACATATGTACAATGTTCTGAGTTACCATATAATATACAATACTATGCAGTGTACTAATGTACAGTACTATATAGTGCAAAGCAGAAATGGGATGAGGTACAATTTAGGTACAATTTACAGTAAGGTGTACGAGTTGTAGTGCAATCCTTCATCAATAAATATAAAGTGTGGGGAGTGGGTGCTACAGTGTGTTTGTTTAAAGTGGGTGTGTGCTATAAAGTGTGTGGAGTGGGTGCTACAGTGTGTTTGTTTAAAGTGAGTGTGTGCGTGTGGATGTGTGTGCTATGAGATGTGGATAGCTAGCCAATAGCTACTGTACATAGTTAGATGAGTTATATTTGCTGTTTGTGAATTAGGCAACATTATTGACAGAAAGCATAGCAATCAAACGGAGGTCTAGGGCCTCCACAGGTGCGTTTGATAGAGCTGGCGGACACTATGGGGTTGTGACTCCGATTAAAGTATCACAGAGGCGTGCTTCAGTTAATGATTTGTATTTGGAAATTTGCGTGTGGTTGTCTACAAAGGAATACAATACAGTATACATTAGTAAACACAGTAGTGACGTACATAAACATAATGTCATAAACATGTGGTCTATAGCTACAATAATATTCATTAATAATATAATACAACTATAACTAAGACAATCACTTAACCAGAGTTATTATATAACCTGTATATGCAGGAAAATTACTCATGCAGTACATGCAAACAATATAAGTAGGCAGACTGTAAACCAAGTGTAAAGATACATTCAATTCACTAACAGTAATGAGTGAGTTCTGTATCGTTAGTGGCTTAGCTTGGCATCACTACTGCACTATCTCGCGTACGTGCACGCGTACTGAATAAACCACAAATGTACCTCTAATACCAGTATTAGTCTGACCACACCCCTCATCAGCTTACCTTCATAAGCAGGTGTGTGGTCACCTGCTCTCCTCCTTCTCGCTTTCACCACAAGGAAGAAGTGCCTCGGTAGATCCCCACACTTGACACCATGATGGAAGAAATTGGATTAGGAACAGCTTGGGAAACAAGGATACGTTGACATCATATCTTTATTTTCTCTCTCACTATTTTCGAGAAAATACGGCGATATTGTCTTCGTACTGGAGTGTCTAGAAGATGATGATCATTCTAAAAACCCTCCACCGGTTTTCGTATTGGGAGCACGCCGCTGCATGCTTCTCAACTGCAGTTCCTTGCTGTGTTTGTTGGGGTGAAACCTGTCAGGCCACAGCTGAACTGTCGGACATGCCGCTGTTGTGAGAAGCGGTGCGTTCCAGGTTGGGTGAGTAGTGTTTGCTGGCGGGCTCCACTTGTCTGTTAGTGCTATGGGGGCTACTTGACAAAGTTTATGGAAACCGGCCCCAGGCTAGGGTCCTTTGTTTAGCCGCCTAGGCGACAGAAGGCCTTGGTCTGGAGACCATTATAGTTTTAACTAGTGGGCCGCGACCATTGACACTGGTGATCCCTGTGTGTTCTGGACGAGTGGATTCTCTCTGTCACCGTGTTAAGACCCCATCTTTCATATCCAAATGAGAGTATTCCTTCACGAGGGGATATGGGCATGTAATGTGCGATAGCGGCAGATTCATGTTCGAAGTCAGCTACACAGGCCAGTTGGTACTGTGCTGATTCCGCCGGATGTTCACCGTTGTGAAGCGGTGTTGACGTCTTGTTTTCTCTTTTCTCTTAAAAAGTGAGGAGAGGTTCAGAACGGCGGCCTGTCTGGGTGAGTGTTATGTCATTGTTTACATGTTCATAGCTTACGGTTAGCCAGTCAGCTGTTAACTGCTGCGTTAGCCTGCTGGATCGCTGCATGGCCTGCTTAAGGCCTACTATTAGCCAGTCAGCTGTTAGCTGCGGGGCTAGCATGTCGTGGTCGCTGGGTAAACGTTAGCTTGCTGCTAGGGCCATGGCTGGCGCGGGGTAGCTTAGCTTCTCGCGCGCCGCCGGAGCTCGCTTCTGATCGCCGTTGGCTTGATGCTATTCTGTTGAACGTGCTTTGATTTTAACATGTTTTACACTCTTGACCGCGACGTCATCCTTGACAGGGGATGTTTCGTTGACCCTGCCCTGAGCCTGGACGGGGATTGCGTCAACAAAGAGGACTGTAGCGACTGGTTGGAGCGGCGACGCTGCCCGGATCGAACAACACAGGTCGGCTGTGTTCTACGGTGTCTTGTGACTGCACTTCGCTGATCTGCGTTCCGGGTAGGTACGGGGTTGGCCAGACCTCATAACACGTCTTCTGGTTTTACTTTGCTAAATGTATTGTGAATAACGGTGTTTTTTCCCAAAACGTGTGTTGTTGCAATGCATTTGGGATACGTTGCGGGTTATGTGTGAGCTGTTTTTGTCACTGGCAGTTAGCTTCTCCGTGCAGATCGTGATGTATTGATCTGGTTGTTGTGTGAGAAACATCATGGTGTTTATGTGTACCGTGTACTCACTACTAAGGCAACTAACCTATGAAGCTATGCTTGGTGACAAGTGAGTAGAAGAATGTTCTTTCTCAGACTGTAATGACAATGAACAGTGTGTTCACACATTAACAGGTTTTCCTGTTTTAACTGGCCGTATTGAGGGTAAAATAGGAGGATTGTGTTTTTCCCCCCCGGTTCCCTGGGGACTTTATCACCTCCTATCAGACATGTTGTGCATTAATTGTGTCTTTTGTGTGGTAGGGATACGATGTAACTCTTAGCTTGATTGCTGAGGTTGTGCTAAATCTGCTGGAGAAACTTATTTCCTAAAGGGAAATTGGTTTGGTTGCTGTCATGTGTGCTTAGCAAGGCCTGTGGTCGATACTAATCAAGAATGATGTATTCTCTCATTGTGAAAAAAACGGCGTTCCTCTGTTGAGTGTTTTTGCCATTTTTTGTAGGTGATGATGGGTTGTGTGTGTCATGTGACCTACAACTGGGTTGTACTGGCCACAGAAGCACATGTGTATGTTGGACCGGGGTTCTTAGAGCCCTCTCTATTCTGTGTTTTTCCTTAGTAAAAATCAGATAGCAGGTTAGCTCATGCGCTGTGTGGAGCTGTGAAACGCTTCATAGAGCTGACTATGACTGTGTCATATTCTCTTTTTGTCGTTACGTCGTATCATGGGTGTGGGGTCGTAAAGGGGTGAACTGGTAACCTTTCCTCTCCCCATTGTTCTGTCGGTCAGGGGTACACCCCCTGTCCTTCAAGGTTCCCGTCACGTGGCGGTTCGGCACGTTACGGGGGGGGGGGGAGGGAGTTCCTGGTCCCACGGCCTGGTATATTGGGCGTGTGCACCGCAGGAATTCCCCCGCCATAGAGTACGTCACCGTGCGCGTCTCTGTTGGTAGGACTTCCGTGTGCTGTTCAGGTCCATGTGATGGATCTGTTTTCAGGGGGGGTGGTCAGGGCTCCTCCTCACCAAGCGCCTATTCAGGCCTTCTGTGAGTTCGGACTCCTTCTTCCATGTGAGGAAGCCTCCATCAGAGTACAGAGCCTTCCTCCTCAGATTGTCAAAGTGAGTGGACCCTCTAGAAGGGTCCTTTTCTATTGTATGTATATTCGATTCAATTCGTTTGTTGAGTGTGTATGGGTTCGGTGCCTCTTCCCCGGAGGCCCTAAAACCAGTTTTTTACATGGCTCAAGGTGCAATATATTCTTTTCAATCTGTACAGCTCGCGTGGGAAGTCTCTCTGGGGATCCCCGTCTCTTTCCTATGGGAGGGTGGTGGGATGTAAAAATGTGAACATTTTTTACCCCGGCTGTGTAGACTGGGATACATACTGTTGATGCTTCCTTCTTTCTATTCCAGAAGTGTTGGAGTTAGGGAGTGTCACACCCCTCTTGTCGTTCCCCTGGGCGCCTTGGGGATTCAATGACAGGTCTAAATAGTCTGTTCATTGATGGGGGTGTGTCCCGACGCACGTATAGTGCTAGCTCGCTGTAAACAGGCGATTGGCTGGCACGCCTTGGTTGCTTGTGGTTGAAACAGCGTTTTTATAAAGCAACTGAGATGGGGTTTTTTCCTCTTCCGACGACCACATCCCATGACCTGGGTGGGTTGTCGACGGATTCTCGTTCATGTCTGGGGGATGATGACGGGATGGATCTGAACATATGTAGTGGGGTCTCACGCCCTTGGGGTGGGCCACCAGGCGCGGTTCGTCCGAACGTCTGGGTGGCGCCTTCTTTTCATGTTAAGATCAACACGCATATCTGCCCTTCTCCTGGAGTAGGCATGTCGGCGTGGTTAGGGCACGGGACTGGTTCTGGTCACGCTGGTCCAGATCAGTTGAACCCGTTGTCCGCCGGGGATGCAGATCTGCTGTTCTGGTACCCTGAGGGACTTGGGCTTTTTTCAGGGGGAAAAATGCCAGGTCGGTCTGGGTGTCGCAGGGTTAAGCGCTATGGAGACCCTGGTTGGGTATGTTTTTACTCAGCACTGTCGTCATGGCTTACAGCCATGCCATTCTGTACGCGCTCGATCTCGTCGGATCTCGGCCGCTACACAGGTTGGTCCTGGTTAGTACTTGGTTGGGAGACCGCCGGGGAATACCAGGTACGGTGTGCTTAGGGGCTGGTTCTCCATTATTTTTCGCTCCTCTCTCACGCATGGCGAAGAGGGGCCTGTGGGGGTGGTTTTTTGACCTCCTCTGGTGACCCTGTGCTTCCCGTACCGCCAGGCCCGGTCCGAAGTGATGTTTGCGACCCGTAGGCCTGGGTTAACCCTTTTTGGAAACTGAAACACTTGTACTGCGGTATAGCCGGTGTATGCCCGCAGGTGTGTTTTGGAGTTTTTTCTTGAGGGGTTATAGGAACAACCACCGCATTGGGTAACACCGAGGTGGTTGATTCCCTGGTGTGTTGGAGCAGTGTCAACTCCCGGGTTCACCGTTTGAGGGTGCCCCTGCACGTTCATGACGTCTGCCGATCGTGTCAGCCTTCTCTGCCTCGACCCCTCTGGGTGGGGGTTTTTGAATGGAGGCTTGGTCATGCAACACCGCCAGCTTACGCTCCTTCCGCCGGGGCGGCTGTGTTCAGCTGTCCCCTCTGGCGCCTGTCTCGTCCGCAGTCTCCAGGCTAGGGTTAACAGCCTGTTGCCTGGTTTTTCCCCGGTGCGCTGCCTGCTTCCGTTGGTTAACCTTTTTGTGTGCTTACGGCCATGCTGACTGCCTGTTCTGCAGGGTCAGTGTGCCAGGCGGTGTACTATTGGGGGGACGGGGCCCGCTCGGCTTACGGCCATACCAACCTGAACACGCCCGATCTCGTCCGATCTCGGAAGCTAAGCAGGTTCTGGCCTGGTTAGTACTTGGATGGGATTCCGCCTGGGAATACCAGGTGCAGTAACTGAGGGGCCTTTGTCCGAATACGCTGGCGATGTGGGGGGCGGGGCACTACGTGCCCACCTGGTGGGGTCTTGATGCTGGCATCATGGACTTCTCCGGGCCCCCATTCCAGGGAGTCCAGTCCTTTTGGTGGGTCTGGGTCTTCCTTCGCGCTCCGCTGCTACGGCCTTGTCACGGGGTTGGGTTTGCCCTTGGCCCCGTGATTCTGGGGGCAGTAACGAGGTTGTTCCTCCGTTCGTTCCCGGGTGGCATGCGGGTTGTGCGTGTGTGTAGTCGTGGGGTCAAGCCACGGTCTGCTCACCCTGTGCGTTAAGTTGCTTGAGTGCCTCTTCGCACGGTCGGGTCCGTCGCCTTCCCGTGAAGCCTCTAATAGGGGGGATACCCTCCATTAGGGGGGGTCGGGGGGGCTCGGCCCTCCCTGTTCTGATGGTTTTGGGGGGCTGTCAGCGGGGTGTATTTGTCAGCCAAGTGGCTCCGCTTGGCCTCCCTTGTGCAGTAGTGATGCCAAGCTAAGCCACTAACGATACAGAACGTTAGGTTATGACTATAACCAAGTTCTGTTAGTTAGGGGCGATGCTTGGCATCAGACGGCCGCTGCAGCCCTTGTCCTCACCTTGTGGTGAAAGCTTGGGAAGGAGGAGAGCAGGTGACCACACACCTGCTTATGAAGGTAAGCTGATGAGGGGTGTGGTCAGACTAATACTGGTATTAGAGGTACATTTGTGGTTTATTCAGTACGCGTGCACGTACGCGAGATAGTGCAGTAGTGATGCCAAGCATCGCCCCTAACTAACAGAACTTGGTTATAGTCATAACCTAACGTTATATTTATATAGACTAGCTAACATGCAACTAAGCTAACCAACATAGCATAGCAAACAGCATCTCAATAGCAGAGAGAAACAACATTGACAGAAATTGATCAATGTGAACATAAGTGTAGAGTAAGCTGAATGAATGAATGAATTAGGCAGGAACTAAACATAAGTACTGTACTTACGTCTGTCATTGACGCACACTTTCCCCAAAGGGACAGAAGTAACTGCCGCATACCGTCAGACAGCTGAACTGAGACCAAACTTGCGCGAGGTTAGAAAAAACTCTTAAAGGGCCAGTAACCTTATAAGCAGACCAGAATGCGACACTAGCTGGAGCACATCACGCTGAACAATTACACTGGCATAAATCAATTACCCTTTCCTGTCAACAACAACATATTAAAGGGCTATATTACAGAACAAAGTCATCCTATTAACAGGGGCTTCCCTACATAGCTAGCTAGCATAACGTATAGCTTTGTCATCAGCATTGTCACAGGTTCCATCTCAGTATACCACCGTTTTGTATAATAAGAAAAACAACAGTGGTGAGTAATAGCTAGTTGGCTATATTAAGTAACTCATTTAATACATTGGAGTATGTAGACGGTAACCGTAACGGATCGAGTCTACTTGCAGTCTTTGGCTTGAAATCCATATGCCTCATTTGCATAATTGTCAAGCAGCCTTTGGATTATGCAGAATCTTCTTTAGCATACTGACAAGCCTTGCTCTCTCATAGTCTCTAAGCCATCAACACAGAAATCATTAACCAGGTATGGACCTGCTGACACCATACCTGGCTTTGATGATACCACAAGGGCAGCAGCAATTTGCAGATCCAAATCAGAAAATTATTTTGCTTTCTTCTAATCATCTCTAGGTGTTTTTAATTGCTATGGGGGGCACTGAGGCAACATATGATTATGTGCCATATTTCGCACTTCACTCACTTTTTTATTGAAGGAAAACTAGCATTTAATTAACAATTGACCAAAAGGAAATTAGTTTTATTGATTTGTTTACTGTGGGGGAACAGTATGTGCATGTGCGCTTCACCGGCTCAGCCTTTGGAAGAAAGCTACCGACTGGGTGTAATGGTCAGCATGTATTCACAAAGCATGCAAGAAAACTCACTTCACACCCTACAGTGTGGTAAGCAGCGTGCCTTCAGGGCAGCGCATGAAAGCCCCAGATAATGGATATATTGATTATGACAAAAATCTATTACTTCCTCTTTGCTTTTGTACTTTGTTGTGCTGATTCTAAAGAAAATTGCGTGAACACGGGCAAACAAAGGTAGGTAAAAAAAATTTAACGGAAAAAGATGAGTGTGAATCCTTAAAAAAAAAAAAAAAAAAGCATCAGAGGACACTGCAACTCTGGTGGGAAGGAGCAACGGCTAAGGCTGTGATTTAGATTGTTGAGATCAGAGGTTCTGTGTAGGATTGTTAGTAACTGTCTAACTGTACATATGGCTGTTTACACTAGTAACTGTTTACCTGCATATATAACTGTCTCCACCAGTGACTGTCTAGTTGCATATATATCTGTTCCCACTAGAGGGCGCTCTAGGCGGAGCCACCCAGGTACACCACCTTGTGGCGAGTATAAAAGCAAAGGTATACTCCCACTTCGTTCTCTCCCCCCATGCCTCTCAGAGAGAGGAGACCTGTATGTTACTGCTGCTTTCCATGTGAATAAAAAGGAACAACGCCAGTTAAGGCTCAAGATAGAAACCATGCCTCTTGACCACATTATTGTCGCCCTATAGTCGAATTCTGTTAACAGGTTATGGGCCCAGATAACGCCGGGGCGAAATAGTGGAGGTACTGTAGCAAGCTTAGCTGAAGTATAGGCTAGGATAGCGCCGGCAGCACCGCGTGGCTAGACGCTAGGCCAACAAGAGCGAAAGCTAAGCATACCTTTAACGAAGACGATGGAAAACAAGAGAAGAGGCAAATGGCCGACATTCAATGGAAAAGCAGAGAACTATGAGCTCTGGGAAAAGATAGATAGATAGATAGATAGATAGATAGATAGATAGATAGATAGATAGATAGATAGATAGATAGATAGATAGATAGATAGATAGATAGATAGATAGATAGATAGACAGATAGACAGATAGACAGATAGATAAATAGATAGATAGATAGATAGATAGATAGATAGATAGATAGATAGATAGATAGATAGATAGATAGATAGATAGATAGAAACTTTATTGCCATTTCAACACTGTTGATTGGGATTTGTCTTGGTGCCATGTACAGTACAGACAATGTTAAAAACATACAATATAAAAACACAAGAATACAATATAAAAACACAAGAGTACAATATAAAAACACAATAATACAATATAAAAACACAAGAGTACAATCCCCACAATAAAGAGTTTTACACAAACAATTAAAAAGAAAAAATGCTACAATACCTAAAATAAATTGCTCAGTGTACCAGTTTTAAAGTGCATATTGCCTTAAAGTGCATGTTGGCTGGTGCTAGCCCTTGTTGTGCAAAGTGCCTGTACATTTGTACTCGAGTTCAGGTGACGGACAGCCTCGGGATATGTACTGTTTTTAAAACGGGATGTCCTGCATGCACAGGGCGGGGCTGAAGGAGACGATCCTGGCGGCCCCCACCGGAGAACTGACAGCGGAAGAGCAAGCCCTGGATGACCAGCGGAACGCAAGCACGTACTGCGAGTTAGCGCCGATGCTCGACGACACCAGCCTGGGGCTGATATTACGCCACACTAAAGACAGAGGCCGAGAAAGCCTGGCGGTACTGAGAGAGCATTTCATCGGGCGAGGAAGACCCAGAGTCGTGGCCCTCTACATAGCACTAACGGGCCTGAGGAAGGGGACCACCGAAACCGTGACCGAATACGTCAACAGAGCGGAGCAAATCACGACGCCACTTAGGAGTGCCGGAGAAGCACCAAGCGATGGGCTAATGATGGCGATGATAATGAGAGGACTACCGGAGCTGTAAAAACCGTTCACACTCCTGGTAACACACGGTTCAACGGACATGACGTTGGGACAGTTCAAGGCTAAGTTAAGGAACTTCGAGGCCTCAGAAGATACCCACCCAGCCGCCGCGGAGGAGGGGGAGAGGGTGCTAAAGGCCCGAACGACGCCAAGAGAGAGAACCAGGACCACGACGGAACTGGCGTGTTGGCGATGTGGAGATAAAGGCCATCGGAGAAGCGAATGCACAAAGAATGTCTGGTGTAGCTTCTGCAAATCCACGGGGCACACAGACAGAGCGTGCATGAAGAAACACAACCAGAGCGTGCGATACGTGCATGGACAAGATGGCGGCTACGGACGAGACGCCGGCCATGAACGAGACGGAGGCCACGGACGAAATGGCGGCTACGGACAAGATAACAGCTGTGGACGGGGTGACGACAGCGGACACGATGACGGCGACGATCGACGTGAGATGAATCGAGACGACGCCCGGAGAATCGATGACGGCGACGATCGACGTGAGATGAATCGAGACGACGCCCGGAGAATCGATGGCGGCGACGATCGACGTGATGGCGAGTCGAGACGACGCCTGGAGAATAACGAGACAAGAAGACTGCACTTTTGGAGCGCGGAAGGCGGGCATCGCCGGACCGGCCCAGAGAAGGGGACTGATCGTGGACACGGGTGCGTCGTCCCATGTTATCAACGACAGGGGTCGGTTCAAGAACTTTGACGACACTTTCCACCCGGTGAGGCACTGCATGGAGCTGGCGGATGGTAGACGCATCTACGGATTGGCACAAGAGAGGGGAGACACACAGGTATGCCTCACGGACAGCAAGGGGCGCCGGCGTACGGTGACGCTAAAGAACGCTCTATACGTACCATCGTTCCCACAAGGACTATTCTCTGTAATAGCTGCTACTGCAAGCGGCGCCAAGGTATTCTTTGATAAAGATAAAAATGTTCTTGTAGAACCTGACGGTACCCGGTTTGACATAAAGATGTACCAGAGAATATTTTATCTGAAAATGGAGTGTAATGACAATGACCAGTGTAATGATAATGATGATTGATGAGTGTAGCGGGACGGCCAGTCTCGATATTCAGACATGGCACGAGATTATGGGTCATTGTAATTACGTGGATTTACTGAAACTGCAAGTAGTGTCAGAGGGCATGCACATTGAAGGGGAGAAGCGTAGACCTGACAAAAATTGTGCAATGTGCAAAACGGGGAAGTTTACCCAACCGAGATACAGAAATCCCACAGACAGAATAAGGGTACCACTTGCACTAGTTGACATGGACCTAGCAGGCCCAGTAAGCAACAAGTCCATAGGAGGTTTTAGATATGTACAGTCTTTTACAGACGTGTGTACAGGGGCTGTGTTTGTTTACTTTATCAAAGAAAAGAGTGACACACTCCAGGCCACAGATTCCTGGCAGACGTAGCCCCTTATGGTACAGTAAGATGTTTGAGGTCCGACCACGAAACCGAGTTCACAAACAGAGAGTTCCAATCACTGTTGAGAATGTATAAGATAAGACACAAGACGTCACGTCCATATCCCACACACCAGAGAGAGGGAGAGAGGGAATGGCACACCCTTTTCAAAATGGCTAGGTGTAAGCTAGCAGATAGTAACTTACCCTCAGAGCCTGTGGCATTATGCGGTGCAAGAAGCCGCTTACACCAGAAACAGGTGATTTAATAAGCACTCGGGCACCACAGCGCTGACAGGAAAGAAGTGTAATCTAGCCAGAATGCACCGATTTGGATCAGTGTGTTATGCGTACTTGCAGGACAGGGGAAAACCCAAGTCCAAGGATGTAAAAGGATTTTTCGTAGGACACGACAGAGGAAGCCCTGCTTTCCTAGTTTATCACCCCGGTAACGGGAGAGTGCAGAAACACATGCTAGTCAAGTTTGTCATGAAGACAACCTGTGAGAGCGAGACACAGACAGAGGAGCCAGAGCTGGACTCCAGAGCAAGGTGTGTAGAAACAGAAACACATCACCCCAGTGTACTTAGTACAGTTGTGCAGACAGACAGTCAGCAACCCCCAGAGGGCGATGACGAGGAGCACCTGAGGGTGACGTCAAGTGCCCCAAGCAGTGGGAGGTATCCCCCAAGGGAACACAAACCCCCAGAATATCTGCCAGACTATGCCAGGAAAGGGAGTGACGAGGAGGACAATACACCTACCCCCGTTGAGTACTACTACAGGGTAGTCAGTGGGGTAAACCCGACCTTTAAGGAGGCCACATTGTCGCTAGAAGAGGGCAGACATACAGTGGGAGGAAAATGGGTGTATTCAACCAAGTTACCAGAGGGCAGACAGACAGTGGGAGGGAAATGGTTGTATTCAATCCAGGAGGGTATTGAAGACCATGGTAAATACAAAGTATGGCTCATAGAAAATGTATTAAATGCTGAAAAAATGAGCCCTATGTTTGGTCCCATGTTTAAGTACAGAGGTGGATGAGTTACCAGGTTTAAAATACTGAAATAGATCTTATGTTTAACCCCATGTTTAAGTACAGAGGTGGGTGGTTTACAATGTTAAAGTACAGAGGTGATTCAATGTTTAAATACAAAAGAGGATCTATGTTTAAAATACAGAAGTGGAGGATTTGATCATCGCTCCAGACCACAAAAGAAAGACCTAGGCAGGTTAAACCATTTTATAGGTATTGAAAGAAATCGGTGGTGGTTTTCAATGTATGTGATGTATAGATTGGGGGGAGATGACCGCATCTAAAGGCGCCCGGGTCAGAGAGGTCGAATGTTTTGAATTCCCCAGTACATCAACATTGATAACAGCAGGCACAGGGCACAGAGAGCAGAGCGGAGAGAGGTTCATCATTAATGAAACAGTAATGAAACGTTTAGAATGTGTGTCTAAAGGTTAAACACGGTGGTCATGGCAGCGACACCTGACAACCAGAAGAGGGGCGGGCTGTCGTTGCTATGGCGAGAATATAGAAAAGCAAGTTCCTTCCGGGTGTAAGCCAGACCAAGGCAGACTAAGGGCAGACTACAATCTGACTAGGACTGAGATCACACAGAAGGGACTCCCTCCTCTCATCACGGAGAGGGGGGGGGGGGGGGGGAGGAGGCCACATCATCATTAGCTTCGGCTAACACGAGGAGGGTTCTGGCTAACGACCAGACCTGACCACTATTGGACTGAATAGCAGAAGGACGATAGACTGAACACACCGAAAGATCATTAGAATAGATCTTACAAGGACAATACGAATTGGTTCCCATCTGATTATGAGGTTTCTGTTTTATGAAAATAAACAACGCTTCTCCTTGTAAGGTATTACGCTGTGTCGAGTGTCGAATTCTTACGAAGGTGGAGAATTACTACGGTTGCGGATTGCACTAACGGGGAGAGATAAGGATTGTACAGCCAGTATAGGAGACGTCAGGATCATTAAAATTACACAACGCAGAGGGAGTGGATGGAGAGATGATAACACAAGAAGACGTGATACTGGCCGATTGATCAGAATCTAACAGTATGGACTTCGAACAGTCTGCCAACTGTGTAAAAATATCCCAGAAGAGATATGTGGGAAAAGGTCCTGAGATGTTTTTGACTGAAGTAAGAAATGTATAGATAAACTGTGGGTAGCTTCATTCTGTTGGACAACCTCTACTCACCCTGACCTATGTTCTGTAGTGAGCAAGAGTGTCATAGTATTTTTGTTGACCCCACAGAGAATCATTGAACTACGTCAAAAATATGTTTTTCGTTATCCCAGAGGTGCTGCAGACGGACAGCGGTGTTTCAGAAAAGATAACAAAGGTTTAAGGATTAAAGCCTACAGTGATACTATCAGCCTGTGAAGCTGAGTATATGTTTCTAGCTATGAAAATGCAAAATATGTTTATCTAGAGCAACTGCTCGAAGTGATGAAGATAAGGTTATGAATGTATTGCTCAAAATTCAGTAGGTAATTGAAATGTATCCTCTATATTGAATATGGTGTTTTTGAAGAATGACCGTTTAAAATGATGAACATTGTGTATATGGAGAGTGGAGACTGTTGTTTATGAGGACAACCAGGGGACCATTGTGATTACTAGGAACCCAATGTGTCAATATAGATGTAAACATGTCATTATAAATAATATCATCTCATCAGGTATGCCATCAGATAAGAAAGAATGACACCGGTTTACTGTCCAATGAATCTAGGTGAATCTTTGATTGCTGCGCTCCGCATTGCAGCACAAACACAAGCACACACACACACACACTGGTGGGTGGAAAGGAAAGTTGATCAGTAATCTCTTTACTAGTAAACAGGCGTGGGCAGAGATGTTTGGCAAGAGGGAACCGAGCCAAGGTCCAAGCTCACAACACGTACTAGTGATTCACCAGCGCACACTCAGGGTGTGACGATACGCATGTCCGTTTCCGATTCTCTGTGCGTTAAGGTGTAATCATACTACGAAGCTCTGTGCATTACATACTACGCAGTTTGGTTTGGCTCAGGAAGATGCAACTTCTATTTCAACAATGAACAATGAAAACAATGAAAATTAACCCAAAAAGATTATGCTAATTTCAGTAGCCATGCCATATCACCAGTTACAGCGAGAGAAAAAAGAGAGAGACCTAGGGAAGAGAATCAGAGGAGAATTGTCAAAACGGTTTTAAATAAACAATTTTTTGTATGAAAATAAAATTCTGTATTGAGATTGAGAGACACGGTATACTGAAGAACAGACTACTAGAGCACTGTATTTAATGAAAAATTCAATATGCACACGCCAGATGCACACAACATACACTAATCCCACAGGTCTGTTTGCTGCCAGGCCCCCAGCCATGGGCAAGTGGGCAGGAGCATCTTCACCCCATCATGTCTGCTCATTAAAGCCAAAATTACCCCCCACCCCCCCACCCCCAGTTTGGCCCAGAAACGCTCCTCCTCCTTCCCTCTCCTTCGCCCCCACTCTCTCCCTCTGTGCCCCGTCTTCGATCACAAACCACAGAGGCTCTTTGATTGCGCGTGCGAGAGGGCAGCAGCGACTGGCGAGGCTAGTGGACTGGGAGAGAGTTCAAGGGTTGACAGAGCAGGGGGGGGGGGGGGGGGGGCAGGCAAGAGTAAGACGCCCTTTCGGCATTTCCTCCATGATCTATCGCCCCAAGGGTTGCATCGCATAGCGTTAAGCACTTCTGGCTGTTTCCACGCACCATGCGGGACATGGAGCAGGAGTTGAAGGCTCAAAAAGGAGAGGGCGTGAGGCGGTTGCTGCCATCAACACGCCAGTCAAAATGGCTGAATCTTTCGTCTCTTTTTTATGTTAGGCAGCCACTGGGCTCCCAGTGACTGCTAAGTAGATTCAAAGAACCTCTCTTTTTTCCCTCTGCCCGGGACTCATTGAAATGGGTTTCAAAGCAGTCTGTGTGTGTGTGTGTGTGTGTGTGTGTGTGTGTGTGTGTGTGTGTGTGTGTGTGTGTGTGTGTGTGTGTGTGTGTGTGTGTGTGTGTGTGTGTGTGTGTGTGTGTGCGTGCGATTGAACCCTTGTTTGTGTGTGTGTGTGTGTGTGTGTGTGTGTGTGTGTGTATGCACGTGCATGTGTTTGCCTGTCTATATGAGGGTGTGTGTTTTCACAAGTGAACAGTCCAGCCATTCATCATGCTTTCATTTTGCAGCTCCCATGAATAATGTGACTGTGCATGCATGCTGCATCTGTTTGATGTCACCTCGGTGCAAGACTTCGCTACCGCTGCAGGCCTCTCCATTGTTTGTAAATCAGAATCAATCAAGTCACTACTGCTAGACGTGTTTGTTCCCAAATCTGGCATTTTTTTTGTAATGTAATTATCAGGCGTGGGTGTGAACTCTCTTATAGCACAGTTACTTCCGACCAGGCATTACTTTCTAAGGGAAAATCTCATTATAATACCCTGGGAACTTAGCAATTCCTCATTCCTGAAGCATCACTCCACTTTGCATTCTATTGATACATTGTATCAGCACAGGGATAGAAATGAACTAGTAACCTAGCAACACATTTAGTCACTGTTGAACTTTCCATCCTAGAACCAACAAAACAGTGAGAGTTTTGTGAGGTCTATGTTGACAGAATCCGGCTATAGGGCGACAATAATGGCATGGTTTCTATCTTTAGCCTTTAAGCGGCGTGGTTTATTCATTCACATGGTATGAGCAGCAGTACATGAGGTCTCCTCTCACTGAGAGGCTGGGGGGGAAAGAGGTAGAGTAGGAGGAGACATCTCTATTTATACTCGCCACCTGGTGGTGTTATGAGTGGCTCCGCCTAGAGCGCCCTCTAGTGGAAACAGTTATATATGCAGTTAGACAGTTACTAACAATCCTACATAGAACCTCTGACTTCAACAGTCTAAGCCATTTTTTCCTATTTTGATTCGCCTGGTGTAATTACAGTATGTAATAATGCATGTATAACCTCAACACTGTAATGCATGCGTTGGCCAGTGTATATAACACAATCAAGTTATATATTACACATGCCATAAGAATATGTATGCTGCAGTGACGTCACATGAATGTATAAATATATATATGACCAGAAGAAGACATTTTTTTTGTATCTCTTAGAATTGTATTTAAATGACCCATAGTTGTTACAGTTTTTCCAAGGTCAATGTCAGTGTCCCTCCTGCTTGTCTTGGCATGCTTGAATTAAGTGTTAGGTGACGAATGTTTGACACTTTGGTCTCAAAAGTGCCAGTAGTACTTACAGCAGGGTTACAGTTATTAACCCTAGTGTGTTATCTAATCTCATCCTGCCATCTAAGTTGACATCATTCTACTGGGATTAAACCATAGACTGTTGAAAATAATGAATACTGAAGCTACTGTGAAATCACCCATTGTTTTGAGCCAGTGATTTTGAGCCAGAACATTTCTATTTCAAGAGTGTAGACAGGAGACATGCAGTGCAGCCAGAAAATTAGCACGTTTGAGTTGTCTGTGCATCTTGAATGCCTGGATGGAGCCTTGTGAATCCAGCAGAAAATAGTCCAAAGAAGATGGTGTCTGGCTCGAGAGCGATCAACAGAGTTATTTTTTTTATATTAGTGAAACAAAAATGGCAGAGGCAAGATTAAATTAATGTATTTTTTTTTTTTTTTTTGATATTTTTGCACAAATCTTTACATTATTTACAGAGTACCTTTTCACAGCATAATATGCAACATCCAAGATTCGCCTTTTTCATTTTTTGTGACAACATACAAAACATGCAAGAGACAAATACACTAATAACTGACATGGAAATTAAAGAAGCACTTACAAAAAAAAAACATACTATACATTGTGCATATACATCCCTGATATATATATATATATATATATATACGTCATACGTTACATGTAGACCGATCTACCTGCGAGCAGGTATGTGCTGCATCTTTTCTTTTCTTTTCTCCTTTTTTTTTTTTTTTTATTTTTTTTACGTTTCAGCTACGCCTGTGTGTGTCTCCTATATACTTGTATATCCCCCTATGTGTCAGTGAAAGCCTATATCTCAACTATGTGTATATGTAGGTGTATGTATGTCTATTTCCTATATATGAGTATGTGCATGTATGTGTGCCCCTGACGTGTATACCTTATCCTTGTGTATATGAGTGCGTGTAAACCTATTATGTACACATATGAATATGTGTATCCTAGATACTTGTATGTGGCTATATCTGCGCACATGTGGGTGTGATAGAGACAGTGACCGTTCCATAGACACACCATCCGGACATAAAATATATGTATATATATACATAATATATTATAGAGCACAAGTACCATCAGATCAAATCCCCTTTTTCATATTCATCCTTGATAATATTGTAATCCCATCTTACTCATTTGTCCTCAGATCGTTCAGTCAGGTGTAGAAAACTGTCCCATATCTCAGCGAAAATATCCTCTCTCCCTGCGACTCTATATGTCACCCTTTCATATGATGCTGTCCGAAACATTAGTTCCATCCATTCTTTAAAAGTAATATCAACAGGTGATTTCCAATGTCGTAATGCAATTCTACATCCTGATATCATGGCCATTCTATACCACATTCCCCGGTATTTAGGCAGTTTAATCCCTTTCGGTACTATACCCAAAACACATGCCATTGGGGCGTTATTTATCTTCACATTCAGTACCTTACTTAGGAATATCACAATTTGATCCCACATTTTCCGGACCTTCTCACATTCGTACAACATGTGCAGTAAAGTGCCTGTCTCCTTCTCACATCTCCAGCAGATGTCACTGTCCCTTAATTTCAGTCTGGCCAGTTTACTAGGCGTCCAATAGCTTCTGTTCAGTACTTTGTAAAAAATAAGTTGTGATTGCGCCTCCCTAGAGAATTTACTCCATTTGGATACCAGTTTCTCCCACATTTCCTCAGTAATCTCCTCATGTACATCGTTCTCCCAGCTCAATCTCAAACCCGCCAATTTGGGTGCATTGTATTCTCTTATAACATCATAAAATCTTGACGCACCGCCTTTCCTGCGCCATCCTTTATAGAATATTTCTTGAATTGCAGTAATTGGGCCGCACTTTGGTCCTCCTATTGATGATGATATACAATGTCTAATCTGTAGGAATTTATAAAAGTTTTTATTACCTATATCAAAATCCTCCTTAATATCCTCAAAAGGCAAAACCCCATCCTCCCCGGCTATATCACCTAGTACATGTATCCCCCTTTTAACCCAATCGTCCCATATGACTGATTTCTTCCCAATCTTTAGTTTCTTATTATACCATATAGAGGCTCTCGTAGTTAAGTATGGGCTATCACCAGTCATTTTGTGCGATTGATTCCAAGTTTCCCTGATAAATGCCATCAAAGGGTTTTTAAGAGGTATAGGTCTGTCTGATTGTGTCAGGAAGGATTCCAGAGATGAGGGATATATCATTTCCTCCTCCATCTTGACCCAAGCAGGTGCCTCCTCAGACGAGTGATTCAGTTTGGAGAGCTGGGAGAGCGAGAATGCATAGTGATACCAGTCTAGTTTAGGCAGGGATAAACCGCCATTTTCCTTTGCTGCATACATTTTGGCCCGTCCAAATAGCGGCCTTTTGCCCCCCCACAGATATACATTAATGACTTTGTCATACTGTCTGAGTAACTGGGTCGGGAGAGTCAGCGGCAACATATATAGGATATAATTTAATTTGGGAGCTAGTATCATTTTCACTAGGTTTATCTTTCCCAGGAGGGACATATTCATTTTGGCCCAATTCTGGGTCAGAGCACTAATGTGTTCGATTATAGGGGCAATATTGGCTTGCATCAACTCTTTCAGACCTGGGATCAGCTTTATTCCTAGGTATATCAACCCTGACGGCATCCATCTGTATTGCCACCCCCTTCTGATATCAGGGGGACAACATTTAGAGAGAGGCATTGCTTCTGACTTGCTCCAGTTGATTGTGTACCCAGATATTTCGGAGAAGGACTCGATAACATTTCCAATGATCCCAACTGCTGTTCCGGGATTGCTGGATACCAATAAGATATCGTCCGCATATAAAAATAATTTATGTTCTACCTGCCCCGCTATTATCCCTTTGATGTCCTGATTAGTCCTCAGTGCGATAGCAAGTGGTTCGAGGAAAAGCGCAAACATTTGGGGAGAAAGCGGAGAACCTTGCCTCGTCCCCCGCCCTAGGTTAAAGGGCGAGGATACGATCCCGTTGGTCAATACTGATGCCATCGGATTTGTGTATAACAGTTTTACCCACCCAGTAAACGATGGACCGAACCCGAAGCGCTCTAGCGTGTGAAATAAGAATGCAAATTCCACCTTATCAAAGGCCTTTTCAGCATCCAATGAGAAGGCTACTGTAGGTTCTATATCATTCCTTACCTTCCACATTATGTGTAGGAGTCTGCGGATATTATCAGCTGAGTTTCTCCCCTTCACAAAGCCCACTTGATCTGAATGCACCAAAGTTGGTAGCACATCTTCTATTCTATTTGCAAGTATCTTTGCCAATACTTTTTCTTCCAAATTGCTCAGGGATATAGGTCTATAGCTTCCACAGCATTGAGGGTCTTTGCCCTTTTTCTGTAGTAATGTAATAGTGGCAGATCTCAAGCTAGTGGGCAATCCCCCCTTTATCAGTGAGTCCTCATATACTTTTAATAATCTCGGAGCGATTATATCACTGAATTGTTTGTAGAAATCGGGAGTAAACCCGTCGTCTCCTGGTGCTTTACCCAATTTAAGGCTGTTGATTGCCGCGTGTATTTCTTCTATCGAGACCCCCCCCTCCATTGATTTTACCTGTTGTTTCGATAATGACGGTAATTTGATTTTGTCGAAGAACGCGTCCATTTTTAGCTGATCCACCGCCTTCTGTGGGGTATATAAGTCCTGGTAGAAGCACCTGAAGACATTATTAATTTCCTTTTTGTCCGTAATAATCTTGTCATCTTTATTACGAATCGAGGATATAATATTCTGATTATGCATTTGTTTAACCCGATTCGCTAATATTTTACCCGCTCTCTCCCCTTGTTCATAATATCTTTGGTTGGTCCTAAATAACGCATATTCAGCCTTCTTTTGATATATGTTGTTCAATTCGTATTTGGATTTGCTTAGGTTCCTCCACGTTTCTGGGTCTGGTCTTTGGCTGTGCTGTTTCGAAAGTATTTTAATTTCCTCATCTAACGCTGTCATTTTTTGTTTCTCCGCCCTTTTTAGTATTGCACCGTATTGTATGAGTCGTCCTCTCATGTAAGCTTTACATGTGTCCCACATTATGCCACTATCATCTATTGACCCTTCATTAAGTTCCCAAAATTCCTTAAATATAGTTCTAATGTACGTACACGATCCTTCATCATTTAACATCAGGTTATTGAATCGCCATCTCCGAGATCGTTGCCCTTCTTCCATGGATGTGATCACTAAATCAACCGGAGCATGGTCAGATATTACAATGTTCCCTATCCCAGTACTTGCAACCTGTTCTACCAGTGCGCTAGAGATCAGGAAATAATCTATTCTAGAGTATGAGGAATGTGGGTGAGAGTAAAACGTGTAGTCTCTTTCTTGTGGGTTCATAACCCTCCAAACATCCACTAGACCCAACTCCTCTATCAGAACACCAACCGCCAGTCTCCCTGTGTTGTCAGCGGTTTTGGGTTGGTATGATCTGTCTATCAAGGTGTTTCCAACCAAGTTGAAGTCCCCCCCTATGATTACGTTGCTATTCCCTATTTTCCTGATCACCTCACATACCTCATGGAAAAAGTCTGAGGACGACCCGTTGGGCGCATATATATTAGCTAAAGTAGTCCTCTGTCCCTCTAAATCAGCATCCAGTATGACCCATCTTCCCTCATCATGTGAGAAACTATTGTGTACCTTTAGGTCTAAGTTTTTTCTCACCAATATTGCCACCCCCCTCTTCCTAGAAGAGAACGTGCTATAGTATATTTGTCCCACCCAATCCCTTTTAAGCTTGGCCGACTCCTCCTCATCCAGGTGTGACTCCTGAATTAGTGCAATATCTGCCTTTTTTTGTTTCAAGAACGTCAATATCTTCTTTCTCTTAATGGGATGATGACATCCGTCTATATTCCACGATATTATTTTAATCAGCCCCATATTTCTCGTAATGCATCTCCCCTGTGCAATCCATGACGTAGTCTAGTGCCTGAGACTGTGAAGATATATATACAATAGTATAGCATACAATGAAATAAAAAAGAACATATAAAAACATAAATACACTTCCCCCCCCCACATTTACCCAAGCTACGTTCGATATGACCCCAGATAGAACAGTCGTACCGAGGGTGAAATCGATACTCACCCATGCACCTTGGTCCCCCTCGACTAACAGAGGAGTGCATACGGCACGAGGCAGATTGCCCAAAACTGTGCCCCTATTATCTTGTAAACCCTGACGTAACGTATGGCTCACACTGTAATCTATATACAGTGCGATCAATTCAACTGAACTTGACAAAACGGTAACGTTTCCAGCCATTAACATTTGTATATCTTTCAGATATATCTCGGTACATTGTAACTTCTATGACATAGCCATGATGGCCTGTGGTTCATTTCGTTATATTTTTCCTGTATCCATCCGGGATATTTCCCCTCCCATACTTTTATTATATTCTTCTATCCATTGCCCTCTATTTTTTTTTTTTTTTTTTTTTTTTATTATTTTTCTTTCTCTTTTCCACTCACCTTTTTCTTTTTTTTATTTATTTATTTTTTTCCCCCCCTTTTTGTCTTTTCCTCTATATACATATTGACATTTCTTGATGTTATTTACTCTATGACGATGCCCCCGTGACTTATCTGTATTCATGCACTTCATGAACTTTATCTCAATTGTCCGCCTCCGACTGTCTGAATCCCTGTAGTTTCTCCCGGTATCCGTGATGACCATTGCCCTGCTGTGTGGGGCGTTCAGTCCCCGTCGTCTGCATGTCGTCCCCCGGTCCCCGTTTTCTTCCCATCGTCTGCCAGGTAGACAGCCGCATTATCTCCTCTCGGTCCGGGTCGGTAGTCGGGTTCACCACGGTGATCTTGAATCCACGCTTTGCCATATCCGCCGTCGCCTCCGCCGCGCTCTGGTACAGGCGGGTGCCATCCTCGTAGAATACCCTCATCTTCGCTGGATACGGTGTCTGGAACTTGAGATTCTTCTCCTTCATTATTCTCTTGGCCTCGGCATATTCTCCTCGCTTCTTCAGTATTTCAGTGGGGAAGTCATGGTCGACATAGAAGCGATCGTTGCCACATGAGACGTTCTTCTTCTGCCAAGTTCGGCGTATTATTTCTTCCTTCATTTTGTAACTCCCAAACTTAACCACGATTGACCGTGGCTTCAGCTGTGGGTTGTTAGGCCTCGGGGCCAGTGCCCGGTGTGCTCTTTCGATACGAAGGTCCATGTCATGAGGCAGACCGAGGGCGTCTTTAAACAAGCTGTCTAGAAATCCATGCATGTCTTTCCCCTCTTTTTCCTCCGGGATACCATACACCCGCAGGTTCTCTCTCCTCGTCCTGCCCTCCTGGTCGAGTAGCTTAGCCTCCACGTCGGCCTGCCTCTGCATTAGCTTTTTTATTAAAACCGTCGCCGCACCAAGCAGATTTTCAATTTCTCCGATTCTCCCCTCAGTTTCATCGAGCCTGTCGTTCATTTTGTTCATGTCATTTCTTATCTCCCGAAATTGACGCTCATTGTCTTTTCTGAAGTCTTTGAGCTCGTTGTATATGTTCAACAGCGTGGCTTCTTGTTCACAGTCATCGTCGCCATCTTTTCCTCCCGTTACTTCGTCATTCTCTGCCATTCCGTCGTCCTTTCCAGTTGTAATCGTGGTCGCCCTACGTCTCGTGATAGCCCCTTCTGTCATCCCTATTAAATATATACCCTGGTGTTTTTACTAAATGTTTCTCGGGGCTACATCATTTTGCTGTCGGGGAGCTCGCGAGTTAAGCAGCCATGTTCTTCCGCGGTCAGACCGGAAGTCTAAATTAATGTATTGTAATCAATTTACTGAATTTGAATGTTGTCATTCGTATGGAGCTCCTTTATAGGGGGAAGTCCCTCCTCACCCAACCACCTCCCCCTCAACCGGGTGCAGGGGTGTAAAGTACTTGAGTAATTGTACTTTGTTACAATACTTAAGTATTGTTTTTGGGGATTTGTACTTTACTTGAGTATTATTAGGTTTGTATAATTTTACTCAATTACATTTCAGAGAAAAAAACATACTTTTTACTCCTTACATTTAAAATGCAGACCTACAAAGTAGCCTACAAAGTACAAATCTCGCAGGTCCAACTATTATAATTAGTTGTTTCTCTGGCCGAACTAACGTTAACGGTATTAATCTTGCGGCCGTACTTTATTTAAAAACAGCCAATCAAATCCCCATCAATGGAAAATGAACCCGCTCATACCCATGCTGATTGGTCCTTGTGCAAGACTAGAAAGCGGCGATCTTTGATTAAACACCTGCTATCAGAAGAATAGACAGTCAGAGTGACAAGCTACAGAAGATGGCCACAAACGAGTGATGAAGGGGACAAAACGGAACATTTCATTGCCCCGGAATAATAATAATAAAACATTTAACTTTTACTTTTTATTACTTAAGTACATTTAAAAGTAGAAACTTTTTGACTTTTACTCAAGTGTGTTTTCAGCCAGATACTCTGACTTTTACTTGAGTAAGATTTTGAGACAGTACCCATACTTTCACTTAAGTATAATTTCTGGGTACTTTTTACACCACTGACCGGGCGGTATGATAGAAGAGTATCAACCGGCAAAGTAGCAAACCCTCCTGCGTCCTCGCTCTTCCTACAGTACATGCACCCGCCTCTAGCCAAGGCTGCTATAGACATGGCTGGAATAAAAGCAACCGCTGCCCCCTCCTGTCAGTATACACAGATACAGAGTCTTGTGAAGCAGCAGAAAGGGGGCGTGTCACTGTTGGACCAAACTCTGGTTTCTATCCTCTGCCCCGATTCCATCTGTCACTCAGACAAGAAACCAAGACCTAAGCAAGTCCTCCAACGTCAATTAACGTAAAATCAATTGACCTGGCAGACAAGGCTTTCTCCTCTGTGGCTCAGGGAGTGGCTGCTGCAAACAGCGTTGCTCCTCTCTCCGCCTATCTATCCTCAGTGGCGACGGGTAAAGAACAACTCGACCCAGAGGAAATGGAGATCTTCCCCCCAATCCTCTGGTGCTATTCTTCACCTTTCCCAAAGCTATAGCTGCAGAAGCGCCATGGTTATCTCTACCCTAATGCAGAGATACATTTGGCTGTCCCAATCCAAGCTGGATGAGCTAAGGAAGAGACCCCTCCTCTTTGGCCCCTGCTCCGAGGACGCTCTGTTTAGAGACTCCATCAAGGAAGTGGCAGCGGCCTCCCCCACCATGTTCTGCATCTGTCCCAAGCCGTGCTGTCCACCTAACAAGCCCTCTCACCACTGTCACCACAAGGGAAAATGCAATGCTCCCTCTGCAACTGTTTCTACCCCCCAGCTGGAGCTCCATATCTGAGAGTCAGAGTACAGGCAACCAGCACTCCTCTGCACTCAAGAAGCGCAAGTGACTGACGGAGGGTGCCAGCCTGGTAACACCCACGCTCCCACTGATTGATGCTGTCATGAAATGTTTAAAATGGTTTTTTTCTCTAATAAAGAGGAAAAAGACTGTTCGGCCAAATGACGTTACATGGTCCCAGAAAGACAGTATTCATACCCAAATTCCCTTGTGCAGGCAAACATACTGTTTTACCCCGCCAGAGGAGTTGACGAAGGGGGTTTATTCCCTGTATTTCCCTGTAGTAAGTGTCAGACCTATTCTTCACTCTCGTCGGCTGATTGCAGTGAAGGCGTTCAGAATCCTCACAGTCAAGACCCTGCTCCACTCTGTCAAACAGGGGGACTGGTTCATGACAATAGATTTGAAGGATGCACATTTCCACATACCCATCTTTCCTCCCCACAGACAATTCCTCTGCTTTGCCTTTCAAGGAATAGCATACAAATACCAGAGGATCCCTTTTGGGTGCTTGTTGGCACACCACACCAAGCTCTCAAACCTCTGCATTGCCTAGAAATAAGGATAACATTTTACTTAACGATATAATGATTCTCAGTAGGAGGCGTAAGGTGCTTATTGGGAGCAATTAGGTGGTTACGCTACCGGGGAGGAGCTGGAATCAAACTGGGAACACAGGGACGTGCCGTGCCGTCCATATAAGCAATGTAAGCAGTGCTTACCAAAGGGAAAAAATAAAAAAATAACGGTGAAATATAAAAACAAAAGTACTAATACGTTTATTTTCATTAAAAGAGTTGTCATCTGTGGTCCTAGTGCAGCAGCAGTCATTAATTTAGTTTTCGCTTTTTGGCAATGTATTTTTTTTATCAACTGAGATGTTCGAAACTTCAACAGTAAAGTCACAGAGGTGTTCATGTGCAAGGAGAGACGCATGGGCATTATATCACGATTGGCAACTTCTTTTTGTTTTTGGTAATTTGAACATAAAGTCCGCCACTGTAACTCTCCACTTACTGTTTA
Source organism: Notolepis coatsorum (assembly GCF_963971535.1). NCBI lineage: Eukaryota > Metazoa > Chordata > Actinopteri > Aulopiformes > Paralepididae > Notolepis > Notolepis coatsorum. Next base: position 33,401,034 of record NC_140175.1, on the reverse strand, counting down.
TTAGCAGGTTCTAGGGCATACATTTGCGAGAATGGCATTTCCTTGACACTGCACTCACCCATAGCATTTGTGCTTGGCACAATGTGTAATTAAGTGTATTCAAATATTTTTATGCTAACCCAATCTCAAAGCTGGCACATGCCTGGTGTTAGGCTAGGTCTCTGGATCCGATTTCCTGTCCTCTGGAATCTGTCCTCATCTTTCTCCAGTCTCTGAGCTTGTGTTTCTCGGCTGTGAAAGTACACACCTATTTCAGCATTTCACCAGGGTTTCGATGATAAACCTATGTTTAGCCACCCGTTGGACTTCCTTGCAAGGTGCCGTAAACTAGTCAATCGCGTTTTGACTCCACAGTGGGCCCTCTCTTAAGTACTTCAAAGTCTAATGAGATCCCGTTTTGAGCCTTTGGAACAGGCCTCTCTGAGCCAGCTGTCATTTAAGACAGCCTTTCTTTTGGCCTTCTCATCTGCCAAGTGTGTCAGTCCAACCAGAGTGCCTGGGCACCAAAGGTGATGGTAGCAGAATGCCATTCTAAGGCCTAATCCTGCCTTTGTTGTTGAAATATCAAGATCTTGTTCAGCTCTAGGGATATTGGACCGCATTCCCGTAAGTTTCCTCAGAAATATCCTTGTAAGAAGTTCGTAAGAGGAAACATTATGATACCTGAACGCGTGCAGAGGTGCTCTTAATTGGCCAAAATGATCGCAACTGAATGAAGAACGTCACTCATTCTTAAACTGAAAATGCATTCTGGTACACCTGAACAGAAAATGCCCCGCCAGCTCCTTATAGGGTATGGAGGACCGTGTGCAAACAGATTCAACAGCTCATTATACCGGAAGCAAGAGGCTAAGCATTGCATCTGGGTTGTGCTGACCCCCCATATTCAACAGGCAGCGCCGAAGCGATTTGCGACTGATCAAAATTAGATTAGATTTGATTAAAATTAGGGATGTCCGATATTATTGGCCTAAAATGTAATATCGGAAATTATCGGTATCGTTAAAAAAAAATTATAATGATAAATAATTTTCTTTTTTTTTAACATTTATTTAACCTTTATTTACCCAGGCAAGTAAGTAAGAACACATTTTTATTTTATTTATTGTCAAAAGTATGCATAATGTTGTGTTAATTCCACGACAAGAGATATGTAATGTTAATTACCTGAAATGATAAAGTTTTTTTGGGGGGGAAACCCCGCATAATCGGTATCGGTTGATATCGGTATCGGAAATTAAGAGTTGGACAATATCGGTATATCGGATATTGGTAAAAAAAGCCAATATCGAACATCCCTAATTAAAATGTATTGTCATTATACAGCACAGGTACAACGTACGTAACATACATTAATGCGTCATTGCTAATAAACTATAGATGTATAATATATCTTATTAAATATATAGCCTACATGAAAGGAATGGGGTGTGCTGAGAGCAGAATGTAGATTTGTCCATTATATTCCACTATATCCACGCGATTGAGTTTAGTTCTTATTTATTTATCTATTCACTGTCATTTGCAGTGTTTTTATGGCTTTTATTTATTTTCCGACATCATGATGCCTCATCGAGGCATGACTATAAATGTAAAAAGAAATGTTTAATGATACAAATATTGTTGTATTTATTATTATAATTATTTAATTATTAAATTCCGAGGATGTCTGTAGAATCGACGTGAATGCAATCACCATGATTTCTCCTAAATGAAGCCGCTAATAACACAGCGCACACCAGTCTGTCCGACTTATGACTGCCTTTAGTTTCCACGCTCGTAAATCCTGCTCTTAGCTACAAGCGAATCACAGAGAAGGAACTGTTCGAGAATACCAAAATCTGCCCGAAATTTGCTCTTATCTTTTTTTGTAAGTACGTTCGTGGATGAGGATCATTGTGCTCAAGGCATTTTATCCTCCTTCTTACTCTGACAACAGGGAGAGGAGCATGCATCTGGTATGTCCCTTCCCCCCAGTTTGGTTCATGACAGGTGCACTTTTACGCATTAAGGTTTAACTCTGTTTTCTGTTTATTATCAGAAATGTGAGTGGTTTATGCCTCTACTTGGTTCCTTTTTAGGGCCAACAGGGGGTATACTGATCAGGGCTTCACGCCAGCTTTGCCCTATTTCTCAATAACCTTTGTTATGTCAAACATAACTTATAGCCATCTAAAGGCTTGAGATTTTCCCACAAAAAAACTGCACAAACACAACATCAAACAACCACCGACCTGTTGTCGTAAACAATCATATTGATGTACCCATCCAATGACCATGCAAGTAAACCTAATGCCATATGAAAAAGAAAAACATGTACTCACTGACACCTATCCAACTGGGACACTGGATCTGTACACCAGAGGCTATTCAAACCACAAACATAAAAAGGCTACTATGTTGAAACTTTAGATGACATACCCCTAAAGCGTTTATCTTTGAAGTTAGCACTCGTCATGGCACGGTATTGACACTCAATCCAACTGTGTATGCCTAAGAACCAGTTGAGGGCTGCCTTCACAAAATGGATCAGGTCAACTGTCCTCCATTGTCCTCCATCCATTGTGGTTCCACATGACAGCCCAATTATACAGGACGTTTCTGGTGGTAAACAAAATGACGGCCATGCCAGACTCCAGACAATAATTCCTTTCATTGTAGCACTTAACAAGAAAAACATGTTCCTTTTGTAACAGGGGAGCAAGGAGAGAGCCCTGTCATACTGAGCACAGGATTTACATTCTGCACATTCTGTGTAGAGCCTGCATTGTTCACAGCAGTGCCAAGTGCATTGAACTTGGCATATGGTAGGCATTGAAAAATGTCCAGAGTGGCCCTAAGATTTAAGGTCCCCCTATAGGACCATTGATCATAAATCGATCAATAGAGACCGTATTAGATCCCCAATTATCATATCATGGGGTATCATTGGAAAGCCACACTCATTGGCTACAACCCTGTGCAAAGATTTTCGAGATCGCCAAATGATTGACGGAGATAGAGCCCCGGGAGTCGGGGGTGGTAATGTGTACTTTTGCGTACTTTGGGGCACGCCTCACATATCGGCATGTAACTCGAGAACCGCTGAACGGATTTTGTCACCTGAAAGGGCAATCGACAGGCAACAAATAGGGCTTTAATTCCATATATATCTACAATATCTATATATTGTATTAAAAGAAATGCACACCCGAGCCACTAGAGGTCAGCAAAGAAGTTTCAAGTTCAAGTTTCTTTAATAGTTGTCATACAGAAGTACAGAATACTTTCATACAAAATGCTTCTTACTGTTACACTCCAGAGACTGTGCTAGACAAGATAGTATCAAATAACATAGTATAGCATGTAATTTAGAAGTAGAAAATGAGGTCACAGTGTTCAGTATAGACATATGTACAATGTTCGATGCAGAATAGACGTAACTGAGTTACCATATAATATACAATACTATGCAGTGTACTAATGTACAATACTATATAGTGCAAAGCAGAAATGGGATGAGGTACAATTTAGGTACAATTTACAGTAAGGTGTACGAGTTGTAGTGCAATCCTTCATCAATAAATATAAAGTGTGGGGAGTGGGTGCTACAGTGTGTTTGTTTAAAGTGAGTGTGTGCTATAAAGTGTGTGGAGTGGGTGCTACAGTGTGTTTGTTTAAAGTGAGTGTGTGCGTGTGGATGTGTGTGCTATGTGCGTTTGATGGTTGTTGTTGTGTAGTGTTCATTGTTCGTTTAGCAGCCTGATGGCCTGGGGATAGAAGCTTCTTCTGAGTCTTTCTGTGCTCGCCTTGAGACTCCGGTATCGCTTGCCTGACCGCAGCAGTTCAAAGAGGCAGTTGTTCGGGTGACTGGAGTCTTTAATGATTCTCTTAGCCTTGCCCCTGCACCACTTGTTGTAAATGTTCTGGAGGGTGGGGAGCCCCCCTCCAATTGTGCGTTCGGCTGAACGTGTCACTCTTTGTAGTCTGCTTCGGTCTTGTGCAGTGCTATTCCCAAACCAGGAGGTGATGTTGCCAGTCAGGATGCTCTCTATTGTACATGAGTAGAAGTTCTTAAGGATCTTCTGACTGACTTGGAACTTCCTTAGGCGCCTGAGGAAGTAGAGGCGTTGTTGTGCCTTCTTCACAACACTGTCAATGTGTGTGGTCCATGTCAAGTCCTCGGATATGTAGGCTCTGAGGTACTTAAAGCTGTTGACTCTCTCAACCGGTGCCCCGTCGATGCTGAGGGGGCTGTAGTCCTTGACCCCGACCTCCTGAAGTCCACAATCATCTCCTTTGTTTTGCTGACGTTCAGGGAGAGGCTGTTTTCCTGGCACCATCCCGCCAGGACCTTGACCTCTTCCAGGTAGGCCCTCTCGTCGTTGGCAGAGATCAGGCCCACCACCACTGTGTCGTCAGCAAATTTGATGATTGTATTGCTACTCCGCTGAGCCACACAGTCGTGTGTGTACAGGGAGTAGAGGAGGGGACTCAGAACACAGCCCTGGGGGGCCCCTATGTTGAGGGTGATGGATGAGGAGGTGCAGTTGCCTGCTCTCACCACCTGGGGTCTGCCCGTCAGGAAGTCCAAGACCCACTGGCAAAGGTCATAGTTCAAGCCCAGGTCCCTGAGCTTGGCTATGAGTATGGAGGGGACTATGGTATTGAATGCCGAGCTGTAGTCGATGAATAGCATTCTCACATAGTTCCCCTTCCTCTTGTCCAGGTGTGATGCTGCTGTGTGCAGCACATGGGCTATGGCGTCCTCCGTGGACCTGTTGGGGCGGTATGCAAATTGCAGGGGGTCCATGTTGATGGGGAGGGAGGAGCAGATGTAGCCCTTTACTAGCTTCTCAAAGCACTTCATGGCTATGGAGGTGAGAGCTACAGGGCGGTAGTCGTTGAGGCAAGCAGGCTTGGATTTTTTGGGTACAGGGATAATAGTGGACTTCTTCAGGCAGGTGGGAATGACAGCCTGTTCTAAGGACAGGTTAAATATGTCAGTGAATACCGGGGCCAGTTGGTCGGCACAGACTTTTAGGACGTGGCCGGGGATGCCGTCCGGTCCTGCTGCCTTCCTGATATTCACTTTTTTAAAGGTCCGCCTCACCTCATGCTCTGTTACCCTGAACACTGAGTCTCCATCAGCAGCAGACCCCCCCCCCCCCCCATTGCCGAGGCTTGTGGGCTGGTGTTGTTATTACCAGCATCAAACCTTGCATAGAAGGTATTGAGGTCATTTGCTAAGGAGATGTCACTGTTCAGTTTGAGGGAGGCGCCTTTGTAGTCTGTCATCGTTTTGAGCCCCTGCCACATAGCTCTAGAGTCAGCCTGTTCAAACTGGAGTTCAATTTTATCCCTGTAGCGCCGTTTGGCCTCTGTCACTGTCCTCCTTACGTTGTATAGCGCCACCTTGTGGTCATTCATGTTGCCTGCCACTAGGCCGTCGTTGTATGCTTTGGTGCGCGCTCTCAGAGCTTCACGGACGGATTTGTCTACCCAGGGTTTTTGATTTGGGTAAACTCTAATTGTGGTAGTGGGGATTGTTTCTTCCACCAAAGTACGAACATAGTCCAGCACTGTCTCCGTGTAGACATTAATGTTATCTGTGTCGCGGAACACGCTCCAGTCTGTGCACTCAAACGCAGCCTGGAGCGTCTCCTCTGACGTCAAATCCACATGTGGGCCCTTGGATGTTAAGAGGTCAATGTTTTTAAATATTTTTTTGTAGCCAAGAGTAAAGACCATAACCCTATCAAAAACAGTAATCAAAGTGTATATTTTAATTTTTACCGATGTTTTATATGTTTTATCGGAAATAAAAATGTATCTGAAAATGCTAATTATCGTAAAAACCGCAAGAAATGACTAAATCCAGATTCAACCCTGCCATTGGAAAGAGGAGCATTTTCCCTATCCATAGATGTATGATTTGGCCATAATAAGGTCAAGGTCAAGTTCAAGGTCAAATATGAATTTATAATTAAAGTCGATTATCATTAATTACTGTATCTACAAATCCTTCTGTTTAATCATCTTGGCAATAAAAATCTTTGACTTTGACTTGACATGATCTCAATAAGGTGGTGAATGAGCTCAGTGAGCATTTTCTCCTACCCGTATAAATGTTTGATCATCATCATCAAAATCATAAATCATAATTAATCATAATTAATTTATTCATTACAATTTACAATTTACAATTTACAGACACAATATTTCTGACACTGGAAATACATACCCCCAGGTCCCTAGATGTTCCTAGATACCAAGAACATGCAAATTGACCTTGCAGAAGTGGAGCAATCTTCCATTTACTTAGGCATGTACCTTTAGGCGAAAACAGTCTACAGATTAACAGGCTAAGTATAAGTAAGTAAGTACAACTTTATTTTTATAGCGCCCTTCTCAGCACGAGTGCACAGAGTGCTTCACACAGCATTTTAAAACATCAGTAAAAATACAAGAAATATGTGAAGAGAAGAAAAAACATAAACATTTGCTAAAACAACAGAATAGACAACAAAAAACAACAAGACATAAACAGAAAGAAACGGCTAAGGGTGTTCAAAAAACCTGCCTGTAGAATTACGTTTTTAGCTGCCTTTTAAAAATTAGCTCTGATTGATGAGTATTTGGCAAACAATCAAACAGTCAGTGTGGACGGTGTGTGTGTGTGGACGCAGATTGGCTGAATTATTGAATGAACTTCTCACTTCGTACAGCATCTGCTCGTGTAGCCTGGGATTTCAGCGGTTGGGAACAGTGACTCAATACTCCAGTTGTAAAATGTTGGGTCACCTAACACCCTGGCGACCACTCACTTGAGACATTGTGACAAGTTGTAGTCAATAAATTCATATTGCAAGACATTATCAATGTATTTAAGTTGCTGAAATGCACATATCATCAATAAAATATCAATATGTCCAGATAAACCATATTCAACATAATAATCCCCCCCCCCCCTCCCCGATCGTTACAATGAACCCAATGCAGGCAAAATAATGAGCACGTCTATTGTGTGTGTTATCCTGCATTATCTGTGCTTTTGTTTCTGCCTCAAAGTAGATGGTGCAATCTTGGTTTTGCTCACCATGTGTCTAGCTTCAGCAAGATAATTAGTTCTTCAATGGTAATTACATCACTTAACATGTCTTAAGGAGACATGGCCCTACTGTGTGCCAGGCTTAATTAAAGGCCCCGGTCTCAGCCAAGGCAAATCCTAATCAATTACTCAATCAATAAAATGTTTTGATTAATTTGCAATGCAGTGTGCTGCACCAGCACTTTGACTCTCCTTAGTGTGTTACCACTGCTTCTCCTCCTCATGTGTGGCCTATCAGCGATTGATTGGTTGATTGATTGATTGATTGATTGATTGATTGATTGATTGATTGATTGATTGAACACTTTATTAACAGATTGCAGAATGGGTACAATGCAGTACAGCTCAATACTAACAACTGCTAAGAGGATGAGGACCAGAAAAATACTTTCGATTGCTATTTGTCCACCTGCTACTGAAATAGTGATTGCACTCTCTCTTGAAACGGGTAGTGTCAAAATAACGATTCCTCGTTTTTGTATCCACCCTTCTAAATGACAAGTATACAATGGTAATCTTCATCAAAAGGATAATGTTCTTGTTGACATTTCCCCCCCCCCCCTCTTTTCCTCTGAGTGACTAAGAAACAACAATAAGTAGAAAGCGAAAGCAGCTATTTTCCATGGTGTTTTGAAGCCAAAGTAGATCAGAATGATCCAATTCCGCTTGACAGCTGGTGCCTTGTGCTGCTAAAAAAATCCCTCCCCTTCTCCATCCTCACATGTGACAAGATGTCACGTAACCGGTACATCGCATATCTGTTAATGTCATGTTTTTGTTATAAGTACAAAACACAAAGGGCATGTTGGGACAAAAACAATATGCTGTACGCAACGGCAGCAACATGAAGCTTAGATTAGACGTTGGCCTCCTTTCTCTATACACGGATGAAAAGAAACAACCACAACAGAAGGACACGGGCACATCGTCATCACCCAATATTTCCATAGCGCTCTGCTCTGCACAGTATCCTCCCGTAAGCATAAGGAGGGCACTGTAAAACCATTTTAAGAACCCTGTGTGCCGGAAGAGGCACGTCTCAAAGGCAATCGATCGGTGTCTGCTTTAGGAATTAAGTCATGGGTACATCTCATCTCGGGGGCCACCGTTTGCACCGGATCCTGCTGTGTGTCTAGGATAGTGGTGATTAGTTTACCAGTTGACTAACCATTTCAATTGGCCCCTCCACCTTGATTGGTAGTCGATGAGAATCACGTCCCAATGGTTGGGATCCTATCTGAGCAGACATTTCCGTCACTGTGATTACCTTCTTACTTAGAAAGAGCCAGAGTAGTGGTCGACAACCTTCCTTTGAGTTTGCTTCCAGACCTTTCCCTTGGCACCACACAGCTCTCCCATTAAGATATAAGATATAAGATATTCCTTTATTGATCCCCTTGGGGAAATTCGGGCATCATAGCAGCATGGGGGAGGGGGGAGGCGAGGTACAGGTAGTAAAAAGCAGTGTAAATAATATAACAAATCAATATACTTAACATAACACAATTAACTCTGGACATGTGCATAATGGTCAACAAAGTGTGAGATGAGGGTATGTATGCCCTCTCAGTTATATTTGCCCTACAATAAATAGTTACAGTATATAATATAATCCAATAATCTAAATCTAATCTAATATATAGTCTGAAAACACTAAATGCTAAATATATGCAATATATAATCTAATAATCCAATAATCTAAATCTAATCTAATATATAATAAAAAAAAATGCTAAATGCATAAAATACATTACCTTTGTTTTTCAGGGCTGCCAACCTTTCAGAAAACCTTGGAGTGAGATGTGATGGAAGTTGGTACTGTGGTGAAGCTCATAAAAAAACCAACCCTGAACCCCACCGTCATAGGCATTGTCCTGTCTCTCTTCTCTCTTTCCTTTCTAAAACACTTGAACGTGCTTTATCCAACCAACGTACTGCTTACCTCTTACAGAATGACCTCCTAGACCCTAATCAGTCTGGCTTCCGGACTGGCCACTCCACAGAAACGGCCCTCATTGCGGTCACAGAGGCACTTCACTTAGCAAAAGCGAAAGGCCTCTCCTCTGTCCTGATTCTCCTAGATCTATCTGCAGCCTTCGACACAGTCAACCATCAGATCCTCCTCGCGGCCCTTGCAGGAATGGGAGTGGCTGGCTCTGCGCTGACATGGCTGACATCATACCTCAATGACCGCTCCTACCAAGTGTCATGGAGAGGGACCCTGTCGGCCACCCACCCCCTGCGGACGGGTATCCCCCAGGGCTCGGTCCTAGGACCCCTTCTCTTCTCCCTCTACACTAAATCACTGGGTAACATTATCACGTCTCATGGCTTCTTGTATCATTGCATTGTTATGCCAACGATACTCAACTCTTCCTCTCCTTCCCTCCCTCAGATATCCACGTCTCTGAGCGGATCTTGGCCTGTCTGTCCGATGACGACCAACCACCTCAAACTGAACCTAAGCAAAACAGAATTCCACCTGCCGGCAAAATCCTCCCCCCTGACCGACCTTTCCATCACAGTCGAGAATGCAGCTGTGACCGTGTCCCCGACCGCCAAGAACCTTGGTGTTGTCCTCGATGACCAGTTGAACTTCTCTGCTCACATCGCAGCGACAACCAGAACCTGCAGATTCCTCCTGAGCAACGTCAGAAGGATCCGCCCCTTCCTAGGGACCTGCACTGGCTCCCCATTGCTGCACGAATCCGCTTCAAGGCCCTCGACCTAGCATACTGTGCGGCAAAGGGAACCGCTCCCGCCTACCTCCGGTCAATGGTCTCTAACTACACACCCTCAAGACCCCTACGCTCTGCATCTTCTTGCCACCTCAGACCTACTCCTATCCAAGCTCCGGGAGGGTCATCAAAGAGAAGTCGCCTATTCTCAGTCCTTGCCCCACAATGGTGGAATGAACTACCCACCCCAGTTAGGACAGCCGAAACCCGCCCAATCTTTCGCCGTCGACTAAAGACGCACTTCTTCAACCATTATCTGAAAAAAAAAAAAAAAAAAAAAAAAGATCTAACCCTAACTAACCTTACTGTCATGCACTTGTCCTAATAAACTAACCTACAATGTAACACGCAACACTTTGATGAACATTGTTACTCAGCTGATAGAGTTGTACCCTTCCTGATGACTTTTAAGTCGCTTTGGATAAAAGCGTCAGCTAAATGACTAAATGTAAAATGTAAATGTAAATGTGAAGCTGCTACCCGTTAGCTTACAGACTCCACTGTCTGAAATGTTTTCAAAGCAGGCTGTAAAAATATTTATTATATAATAATTATTATTATTATAATATTTTCTTTTTACAGGTATGAGCATGGTAATAGTTGAAAGAGGTAAACATAGGCAATACAATTATAATAATGAACTGTGAACTTTTGTGACAGCAAAGTAAAGTGTGTTTGCAAATTAAATTAAAAAGAAATACTATTGTACAGTTGCACGAAAATATGTAATATGTATTTTTCATAGGGATGTTAACTTGTACCAAAGCTCAGAAAGATGTATATGAAATGTACATGTGCATGAATAAAAAATATGACTGCAGAGGAAGAAGTCATCCTGTATAAGACATGAGGCGTGGAATTACGTTCCACGCGGCTGCATTATATATGTTGGGTTGAACAGCATTGCATACATCAAATATCCTCACGTCCAACATAATTGGCACAGGTTAAATAATGTACACACCTTCAGCTCTGGTGCGGCTGAAGGTTTGAAACGGATGATCAATATTTCAGAGTGGGCTTCGTTCTGTATTGGCGGTCACGCCTCAGGCCTGCATTGCAGGGCCCCGTGCTTTCCATTGAAATAAAGTGTTGTGCCTTCTGTTGTATACGAAAAGCGTTGACGTTTCAAGGCCACGAGGAATGATTTTTTTTTTGCGACTACACTAAAATCACAGACGCTTTCAAATAAATACTGTAGGCCTATGCGTTGGAACCGAAGTTTTCTCGTCAGTTTATACTCTGCACTTTTATTCTTCTGCTGCCAAGGCGATGGGCTTGTAAGAGCTCCTTTCTTCCTGGGCTGATTGAAAAACATGACAGACCGAAAAGGCGCGTGGCTGATCTCAGACTAGTGAGACCCATGCGGCCGGCATTAAGATTCATTGGATGCGTTTCTTCCATTAAAGATGACTGAGCTGTTTTCCGTGATTTCATATACACGGGTCATACTTGTACAAAAACAAACAGACGAAGCACACATACACATCGCTCTCTCTCTCTCTGTCACACAAACATTACACTACGCACACATATACAGCATCTGGCCTTGGAATCAAGTGCACTACAATTAAAGGACATGTTTGGATTGTGTTGGAGGAGAGCGTTGTGGGAGCTTCATTCCATTACGCCCTTTGAAGCCAGGGGCCTGACACTCAACGACCGGTCATTACAGTGTGTTTGTTGGGATCACCATCTCTGTTACAGAGTAATACACTACAAACAGGTCAGTTTAAACACATAACTGTATATTTGTATATTATTGTTGCGACGACCCCCACTCTACCTGCAAATGGGGAGTCTTTTGAGAGCATGGTAGAGTGGGTAGATTGGATAATTTGCAGGATAGCTTGACTTAAGCCAGACCTTTCCGTTCCCCGATGTGCGATTGTCTAAATCACCATGGCAACATATCAAAAAGTTTGAACCTGCTCCAGCGCAGGGTTAAGTTCAGTTAGCTCGATAACCTGCATGGCCACGCCCTCGCAAAGAAATGCAGCTCCCTTCCTGAAATAATCTCACAGTCTAGATCCCATTATACCATTCTGAATTATGTTTTTGTCCTTCGTTCTTCTAGAGGGGGCTTTTGAAATGTAAAATAATATACCTTAAATGCTGATAATAAATCATATTCAGCCTATAGATTTACTTTGTCCTAAATTATGCACGTCATAGTTATACGGATACGGCACTTGAGCGTCACGACACGCAATGTGGTTATTTTAATAATGCGGAGCATTGCAAATGTGAATCCCGCTGGGATATTTTTAATGAATGAAACCGGACGTTTGGCTCTGATTAGTTTCATATTCTTCGCTGTTGATTGTATTTGCTTAACGGAGCGCCCGGATTGTGTTTCATTCAAGCATAAATTGAAGCGTCTTTATGAGTGGACTGTGGATATTAATTACGAGGAATCTGAATCTGTGGATTGTTGAATTGTATCACTGTCACTCACACGTTATTGTGATATTGTAACTGGGATTAAAATGTCTGATTAGATGCGCTGTTTGACGGATTTGAGAAATTGAATGAGCCTTTGACGTTTTGATGAATGAATTTGAGAAAATGCATTTATCTGTTCAAGCACTGTTATCTGATGATGAACATGAGGTGTCACTGGTATAACCAAAGGTTAATCAATTCAATGCATGTATGGATGATGTCCGAAACAGATTAAAACCTAGGCTCAGGTTGTATCAACACCAACTTTGGATCCTTTGTCAATTCTTAATCCTACATTTTGACAATTTGTTTGTGACATTGTATATATACAGAGGGGGATACGTGGTTAATGGCTGGCAGTGTTGAATGAGGTATATTACGTTTGCTCTCGAGCCTGTGCTGTCGGCTACCCTGCACATATTTGATCATCTCAAACCAGCCGAAGGCCATGAGGTCGGTCTCTGCATATGTTACTTATAATTTCATGAGTATCGATTGCATTTCGTGATGTATGAAAAACGGGCGTGAGCCTCTGAATCTCTGAACACCCCATTTGTAAGTGAAATTCTGTTGGTGTGCACTTGGGCATACTGCTGTATAATGTGATATGCTTTTTGCACCGTCGTATGTCAGAGTCGCAGTGTCTTTCCATTCCAGAGCCACTCCTCGAACAAAAGGCCTCGTGGCACGTCGTACCTCAGGTGCAGGAAAACGGAACGGCTGCGGCTCGTGTGGAGTGAGTCCACGACACCAGGCTGTGGCGCGGACGCGGCACACGCCCGAGGCATATCGACAGCTCCACTGGAGGGAGGCCGGCCGACGCTCTAGGCTACTGACGCTTACTACTGACAGGTATTGACTTCTCCCTTTTTTGAAGCGGGGCCCCTGCGTGTCTGTTATCGTGATTACCGCGCACCTCGTGTTGACAAGTGGAATATGTCAAGGCACAATCAAAGCTAGCCTTTGAACCCCCCCCCCATCTTAAAAAAATTATTATAATAATCACAAACACACACACGCACACACACTGGCGATGTTGGCTTTTGGGAATTGTTTTACAGTGGAAAGGGTTGAATGATGTTTGACATTTTGTAAATAGTCTTGGCAGGAGTAAATATTTCTCAGGGTGAGAGTGGCTTCCTTATATTGATTGCTATAATGTTGTTTTCTTCTCTCATCTTCGAGCGGTGTCTCTGGCCCGGGAGTCCATGGGCTTGCTGTTTGCTTTTGACTCAACTGCTTCTGCATGCTGGACATGTCCTTGGTGGTTTATTAGAAGATCTTTTTTTTCTTTTTTTCGTGGGACATTTCTGTACTATCAACAGAAATCAATAATGCTATTTGTGTGTGTTGAACCCACGTTGGGACTTCCAGTTAGGCTAATGTGGCTCGATGTGTGTGGGAAGGCATGACGCCTGCTATACTGTGCCAAGACATATTGAGACATTATCTATTTGGGACGGCGGGGACATAACCCACAGTGACAACATTTGGACAGTGTTGCGAAGTTAAATTGATGACCACAAAACGCCTGTTTCTCCATCTGTCTCTCAGCGATTATGGGATGGAGAGTTGCCCTTAACCACCAAACCCATCTATGCGCTCATCCTTCAGCTGGATTGTGTTATTTCAATCAAAGAAGATAACCCATTCATTCGTTTCAAATGCATATATCAGAGACAGTTCATTTACCAAAAAGAAAATGAAGAAATTAGAAGGACAATTTAATTTTTGCTTTAGTCTTGGAAGTTCCATCTGAATGGTTCAATTAAACTGTTCAGTGCAGACAGGGTTGAATTGATTCAGTTTCAATTAAAGTCGGGAACTGGATTTTCTTTCAAATTCAAACAACAAGAAACATAATATGGGACAAATAGATCCAACCTGTTGACAAGAGAGAGAGAACGTTCTATCATGTGCAGGTAAATGGCTGTTTCTGTTTAGAGATGCATTGTGTACGATTTTCGATCATGTGAAAAGAGGACCGCGTTGACTTGGATGAATATTATCATATTCACAATTAGGAGCTGTCTTGAAGATAGATACTTGTTTCAAAGAGCACTGCCACAGGGCTTAATGGAGATCTGGACAATGAATTGATTGAGACTGCTTTTAGGAAGAGAGGGGTTTTGACATAAATTGGTGGCCTTTGTCTGTCTTGCCAGCACATCCTCCATTAAATTCATTTTCAAACCTGTCTTCATTGTGTACCTTCCCTGTCTGCCTCCACCTTGTTTCATTTATATTCTTCAAGATGAACACAATTTAGTCCATTCATGTCTTGATTATTTGATATCACATTTTATCATAAAAAGTGTATAGCACTTGTAAATAGATAAATGCGATCTAGCAGAGGTTTTTTTGGCAATGGCAAATATGAACCGTTATCTAGATTGCTTGTACTTGAGATAAAGTTAACATCTGTTAACTATTTTTATATGAATTGTCATGGCTTTATTGTTTTTAAATCGTAATAATGTTGTGGGTCTACCAGAACAACAAAAAATGTGAACACCACACAAGGGTTAACGTTAGAATCTGTAATGTTGTCAGACAGCGACCTCTAAGCAAAAGATGATGACATGGTACTGAGGTTTGTTTACAGTTATGTCTGATGTGTGGATTGGATTTCAGTGGGTATAGGGGACGGGTTGCTACGGCTGGCCACACCTCAGGTTCTACTAAGAGAGGTCTGGAGAAAATCACAGTATAATGAGTTACTAAACTCCAACCCACATGTCAGACCAAAACAAAGAAAGTAAACAAAGTGCAATACTACGTGATGGCATTACATTTACATGTACATTTAGAAATTTAGCTGGCGCTTTTATCCAAAGCGACTTACAAATACTGTACAACAAGTCAGCAGGAAGGGTATAACTCTGGCAGCTAAGGGTAAGTAACATTGTTTGTCAAACAGTGTCGAACTTGAGTGCTTCTGACTTTGTGCATATTATCATAGTAGGTAGTAATATAGGCAAGGCAGATTCCTTAGTAGCAACGTGCATAATAGTAAAACAGATCAAAAAGAAAAAGATTATACCTTTAAACTCTAAACATTCACTGAGGTTACCGTAATTTATAGTGACATTGAAATATCAATGTGAAAGGTACTTTGGCATATCCCTGACCACAGCACAATGGGAGATTATTTAAACAAGTGTGAATCCACAATAGCTGCGACCGTGTTATGCACATGCATCCACACGTGCATGCAATCACCCACACACACCGCCACACATGTGCACTTTACCTCCATGCCACATGTCTGCTAACCTACACCAATGACTGTTGAGGTAGAAAAAACGTATGCACCTGTTGTGGCCCTCCAGTGAGGACCTTTGGAATGAGGTAATTTCATACATTGTCTTCTATTTTGAATGTGAAAACACCATGTCCATTAGTCTGCCTTTTAGACACAAGGGTAGAAAATATATATAATGTGTATATAATATACACGCTCACACACCTCATCATAGGTTTTATGTCATTCAAACTTATTAGCATGATGAGTTGGAATTCACTGTATGGATTCGCTGTCAATGAACAGACCGCTGCCCCAGAAATATGTATTCTACACAAAATGTACAAAATGCTGTCTAGTCTGTCTGTGTTCAGTCCCTCATCATATATCTGTCATATATCCTTCATATATCTGAATGCAAACGCAAACGTCGAAAGAGAAGTCGTCACGTCACATTATGCCTTTATTCCAACAAAACTCTCTCTGTGTGTGTGTGTGTGTTATATGTGTGTGGTTGCCATAGGATCAAATTGATGGAACTGAAAGTGAATTGATTGTAAGCCTGGTATCAGAATGAGAGAGAGAGAGAGAGAGAGAGAGAGAGAGAGAGAGAGAGAGAGAGAGAGAGAGAGAGAGAGAGAGAGAGAGAGAGAGAGAGAGAGAGAGAGAGAGAGAGAGAGAGAGAGAGAGAGAGAGAGAGAGAGAGAGAGAGAGATATGTATACCCTAGGCCTTTGCTCACTTGGCAGCTGAAAACAGACTGCCTTACTTCTTTTTCTTTTTTTTCTTCTTCACAACAATCAGAAAGTCGAAGTGGAAGCAAACGGTGTGCACACCGCGGACAGCCCGCAGCCATGTATTTTAACAATCGCCTTTTGACGGAGAGAAAGAAAGCCAGTTCGTCGCCCAACTCGGTACATCTGCCTGGGGTGTGTGTGTGGGGGGGGGGGGCACTCAGGCATGCTGGATTTGCATACCTCTGCACCTTAAATAACTTATTACAGAGGCCGCCACTACACGCCGGCGAGTGCTATGTCGATTTCACGGTCCGCCGCACATCAGAGCTCGACAAAAGGTGCTAGTTCCCGAA
>NC_140175.1:33356167-33384228 GCF_963971535.1 Notolepis coatsorum | reverse complement strand
TCCAACAAAACTCTCTCTGTGTGTGTGTGTGTTATATGTGTGTGGTTGCCATAGGATCAAATTGATGGAACTGAAAGTGAATTGATTGTAAGCCTGGTATCAGAATGAGAATGAGTGAGAGAGAGAGAGAGAGAGAGAGAGAGAGAGAGAGAGAGAGAGAGAGAGAGAGAGAGAGAGAGAGAGAGAGAGAGAGAGAGAGAGAGAGAGAGAGAGAGAGAGAGAGAGAGAGAGAGAGGGTGTGTACACATGTATTTGTCTGTCTGTGTGTGTGTGTTTGTGTGTGTGTATGTCTGTGTGTGTGTGTGTGTGTGTGAGAGAGAGAGAGAGAGAGAGAGAGTGTGTGTGTGTGTGTACACACGTGTATTTGTGAGCGTGTATGTTTGTAGTTGTGAGTGTATGTATATGTGTATGTATGTGTGTGTGTTTGTGTGTGTGTGTTGTGTTGTTGTTAGCGTGCTTAGTCATTCACACCACCTGAGGTATCATCTCTGCCTGAATCAGTCCCCCCCCCCCCCACCTGAGATGAGAGGAAATCAAACAGCTCTTCAGTGCTTCAATTGGAAGATACGCTTTTTGGCCTTTTTGAGAGAGAGATATGTATACCCTAGGCCTTTGCTCACTTGGCAGCTGAAAACAGACTGCCTTACTTCTTTTTCTTTTTTTTCTTCTTCACAACAATCAGAAAGTCGAAGTGGAAGCAAACGGTGTGCACACCGCGGACAGCCCGCAGCCATGTATTTTAACAATCGCCTTTTGACGGAGAGAAAGAAAGCCAGTTCGTCGCCCAACTCGGTACATCTGCCTGGGGTGTGTGGGGGGGGGCACTCAGGCATGCTGGATTTGCATACCTCTGCACTTAAATAACTTATTACAGAGGCCGCCACTACACGCCGGCGAGTGCTATGTCGATTTCACGGTCCGCCGCACATCAGAGCTCGACAAAAGGTGCTAGTTCCCGAATTGTGATGCAATTTAGGATACTGCTGTCTGTTGGAAATACATGAACACACATTTCCCAACTGCGCCACCGTGGAGATATCTCAAGAACGAGAAGTCGCGCAAGAGGCAGGTGTTCCCGCTCTCCAGTGTCTTCACTTAGTTCTCAGAATAAGAACTGTATATGAATTCAAATTCTTTGATTATGTGAAGAGAGAAAAAATAAATGCTTAGAGTATGTGAACAAATGAAGGAACTATTAGAACTATTGCACAATGACTTCTAAACGGAAACAAGTCTAAGGTATTTATTCAAAGCTTGACATAATTGAGAGAGAGGTTTTGATAAATGCTCAATTAGTTAATCAAATAATATTAAATGGGTAATTCAAGTGTTTTTTAACAAAGCATTATTTGATTGCATCTCATATGCTTAAAGAAATTGTGTTATCCAACAAGATAATAAGAAATACATTATAATTAATTAATTTCTCGTTTCAAAGATTAGATTGGGTAGCCTAAGACCCCCCCCCCCCCCCCCCCCACACACACATCAAGAACAATAAGACCTTTTTTTTGGCTTATTAAATAATAATTTGTATATGAATGTAGTATGTATATGACATGATAGTCATATTATAGGCACTACATTGTATGCAACATAAAACAACTTTGATGATGTAGTGAAACTATTATGTATTGTTCCTCCTAAACAGGACATTGTGCCCCTCTGGTGGATTTGATTCAATATGCAATGAATCATTTTTGACTATATGTATTCTAAAAGTAATTCAAGCTTGTGAGTCAATATCACACACACATTGTCTCATAATGTATTGGCTAACCCAAGTCAAAGATGTGATATTCTTCCATATTCTTGAGTGCACTCCTCATGGGGAGGGGTATAAACTATTATTGAACAATATCTACTGGAAGAGAAAGGAGCCATCACCATGGCTACCTGCAGTTAAAAACCTCACCAACACAATAAATACATTAAAAGCAATAATAAGTTGTGCATTCACATGTTAAATATATGGATAGTTACTGATGGCTCACTTTGGACAGTTCAAACTTGAGTGTCAACCACACAGTCTGTGATTTTACTAATACATTTAATAAGCTCATATTTCAAGAAACAGACACTTTTCAGAAAATAAAGTATTTTCTTTTTTTTAAACAGTGACAAAAAAAATATGTCACTATAAAGTTACAGTCAACAGGGAACTAACATTGGTAGGATTTGTTTCCTCAGTCCTCCTGTGTTTCCATTTGCTATACCGTTACCTATACCTAGTGGCGTTTCAGAAGTCTGCATCGATGCACAATCTCTGTCAAAGCCTTTTGAATGATTGATTGAAAATTGTATTAACGGATTGCAGAATGGGTACAATACAGTACGGCTCAATACACATAATTGTTAAGGGGATGCAGACCAGAGAAAGACTTTCGTCAATTGTTTCAGGGTCCCCCATTTTCTATCATCCACTCCCCCTGCTTGCTCATCAGTTTGGGGAGGATAGGGAGGAGTGGGTGGATGATAGAGTGGAGTCGGTGGAATTAGATAGATACTTAAAATCAAAGGATTTTTAAGTATTTTGATGAAGGTCAATTAACCAAATTAACCATTTAGTGTTGTCAGCAATTTACTAGTGACTTCAAATATAAAAGAAAATCGATGACATTTAACCTGTTAAGCTGTAGGAATATTTCGCCTAAAGGTACATGCCTAAGTAAATGGAAGATTGCTCCACTTCTGCAAGGTCAATTAGCATGTTCTTGGTATCTAGGAACATCTAGGGACCTGGGGGTATGTATTTCCAGTGTCAGAAATATTGTGTCTGTTACTAGGCTGAGTAAATTGTAATGAAGAAAAGGAGAATATAACTTATGATTTATTTTTGCATCTTTGATGGTGAATAATACCATGTTAAATCTGCAGGGTATGAGAAAATGCCCACTGAGCTCATTCACCACCGTATTGAGATCATGTGTACAAAAAATGAATAAAGGGAAGATGATTAAACACAAGGATTTGTAGATACAGTAATAAATAATCGTTTTTAATTATAAATTCATATTTGACCTTGAACTTGCCTTGACCTTATTTTAGCCAAATCATACATCTATGGATAGGGAAAATTAGTCTTTTCCTTGCGGTTTTACGATAATTAGCATTTTCCGATAAATTCGTATTTCCGATAAATCGTATAAAACATCGGTAAAAACGAAAATATACACGTTGACTACTGTTTTTGATAGGGTTATGGTCTTTACTCTTGGCTAAAAATTTTTTTTATTTAAAAACATTAACCTCTTAACATCCAAGGGCCCACATGTGGACCATTCTTTGCCGACCTGTAGTGGCTCGGCTGTGCATTTCTTTTAATACAATATATAGATATAATTAAAGCCCTATTTGTTGCCTGTCGATTGCCCTCGAGTTACAGGCCGATATGTGAGGCAAAAGTACACATTACCACCCCCGACTCCCGGGGCTCTAGCTCCGTCAATCATTTGGCGATCTCGAAAGTTTTTGCACAGGGTTGTAGCCAATGAGTGTGGCTTTCCAATGATACATGATATGGGGATCTAATACGGTCTCTATTTATCGATTTATGATAAAGAAAAGCAGGGTCCCCCTATAGGGGGACCTTAAGGCTTAACAGGTTGACAGATGCTTACATGTGGATGACCCCCCATTCAAAGAGACAGACGTCAGGTCTTGTTACTCCAGAGTGTCAGGTCTTGCCAGGTGTGTCGGGCGTCAGGTCTTGTTAGTTAGGCAGTGTGAACCGACTTCTATTTAGACAGACTTTGTGTCACATCCAATATCACAACTTCGAAATCAAACTACAGTATTGTCAAATACTTTGGGCTTTCAGAAGGAACTGCTGCGTCAGAGTGATTGTTTATATATGTACACGATCCTGTTCCTCGTCCTATATTCCTTATCTTCTCCAAAAAAAACATAAAGATTCATCCTCTTCAAATGTTAACTCAATCAGCGCCAGACCTGAGGATAGTCGGGTTATCTCGCCATGCGTTGAGCGTCAGGACCCCCAAAAACCCGAGTATAGTCGGGTTTTCATCGTTATTTTATTCGATATTTTTATTAATTTCTCTCACACGGACTTCGGAATTACCATGAGATCGGACTTCGGAATCTGAGATCGCTAGAGTGCAATCCGGCCGCATCCAGGTAGGTGGCAGTATCGCCCGCCATTCGAAACCTTTTTTTCACACACAGTGTTACATTCAAATGTCTCCGGGCGCAGTTTTCTTGGTCAGGCGAGTCTAGCGGTTCACTCGATGGCATTGAGACGCGTCCAATGCCCCCGATGCATGTGTTGTGGTGGATTTTGTTGGCGACATGATGGACACCAATACTGGAAATCGCAATCAGACAATTGGAATATTCTTTTTGGGTGTACCTCCTAGTGAAGGTAAGGACTATACGACATCAAATCCTGCTTTGATCCAACCATGATTTCACATTGATCGTTGCGACCATGTGTAACGTTACTAACGTACTCCAGAACGTATGCCGTTGGTGATGATCAAAGCATAAAAAAACCTAGCGTGTCCAGGTGAGCAACGCCAACGCTTTTAGTAAAATTCATGTATTGCTCCATAGCACCGTTTCCTGGAATTATCTCTGATCACTCTGAAACTATACTTATATTCACCACGGTATAACACGCGAACGTATACATGAAATTAATTCTTTTCACATATTGAGCGATGGATAGTTGATGTCAAATGAGCCATAGTATTGTATCAATTAGGGGTGGAACGGTTCACAAAATCGACGGTTCGGTTCGTATCATGGTTTTGGGCTAACGGTTTTCGGTTCGGTCTGATATACATTTTTTTTTTTTTTTTTTTTGTAACACTGAAAAATGTAAACATGCTTCTCATTTATAAAAAAAAATAAAAAAAAAATTGTTTACAGTGTTTACAGCCTTAAATAATGTTTGGCACACAAAGACCGAACTGAAAAATATAGGCTACATTTGTCAAAGTATTAACTTAGTGCAAACAAACAATATGCTCAGCCAGCACTAGACGTTCCTTTCTTTAATATAAACACAAAAAAACAATGTCAGCGGTCAGGTGGCGTAGCGGTCAGGTGGCGTAGCGGAAATTGCGCTCGTCACCAATGCAAGAAGCTGCGGTCTCGACTCCCGGAGTCAGCATTGCTCGGGGCTTGGGCTGATTGCTATACTAACCCGTTTGGCTGGGTTAGGGGGAGGGCAAGTCATGGGTGGGAAACTGGCATTGTGGACAGCGACGCCTGCAGGTCAGGTCTGGGCACTTGCTCAGCGGAGGCACGACTTGATGAAGGCAGCGTGACCTCCCACGCGTTACACTTCACCAATGAGAGTCCTCGCTGCCAGGTGAAAAAAGAGTCACTGGCTGTCGCCGCTTGTGTCGGAGGAAGCACGCGGATGACTTCAGGGTTCCCTTGTACCGACCAGTAGGAGAACATGCGCACAACAACCAGGTAGGGGAGGGGGGGAATTGGCACAACAACTAAATTGGGACGGGGAGAAAACTCGGAGAAAGAGAGGATACATTTTTTTTAACAATGTCAACAATGTTTAAATTCCCTGATTGTCAGTTCTTAATGGAAAGGTTCGTTTTACGCTTGAAATTAAAGTGCAGTATTTGAAATACAATGAAAGGAATATGGCTGGATTTCTTATCAAAGGGAAAAGTGTCACTGTTATTTAAAATAAATAAATAAACAAATTAGAAGGCCATCAATATAAATTGCACCATACATCAAACTAACACACACACACTGTACTGTTTCAAAACAACACTGTTCATTCTATTTTTAAAATACGTACATTATCTGTCTACATTTATTTAGACTAACATTATTTAAATATTGAGTGCAACTGTGGTGGATTAACATAATTCGGTGAGTTGGAACTATCTATGGGTTGGGGGACCACACAGACATTTTAGCGTCACAGACCTTCTCGACTCGTTACCGGAGTTGATAACATGCAGTGGAAAAGCGGCAATAGTCCCGCTTGGAGTTAGTAAACACAGTTGTATGTTAGCCTTCTTGGATGTTGAATACATGCCTATCATTGTCTTTAAACACACCGCCTCTCAGACTCCCATTTTCTCCTCTGCTAGCTAGTAGCTACGATAACATTTCAGTGGCTGTATTAGCTGGCGGGCTACCATAGTTAAAACGTGCGTTGTGTTGTACAAACTGCTAACGTTATGGCAACAAACTATCATTACACATGGGCAAAACAGAGTCCATTCTCTTCGGTTCAAATAACAAACTCAGCAAGACCGACGGCTTCTCAGTTACAGTGGGTGACAATATTGTCACAAGGAAAGATGAAATTACCTACCTGGGTTCCATCCTAGAGGCTAATCTTTCCTGTGACAAAATGGCATCCAATGTAATAAAAAAAGTCAACCAACAAACTCGATTCTTGTACCGGATCTCCTCTCTGGTAAACAAGAATACCCTGAAGACTGACAGGAGCACTCATTCAAGGGTACTATGGTACCAAAGCACATCAAAGGCGCTAAAAACAAAATTACAAACATCTCAAAACAAACTGGTCAAACTACTGCTTGACCTTACTCCTAGAACTCACCTCACCCCTGCCCACTTTGACAACCTAGGATGGCTTAGAGTTGACGACAGAGTACAGCAACTTGCAATGGGCCTGGTCTACAAGATACACTACACGACCAAGGTACCCATGTACATGTCAAAATACTTCCCAAAGGTCAGTGAATACCACAATCACAACACCAGAGGGAGCTCCACAAATCATGTTAAACCCAGATTCGGCTCAAACAAGGGACTAAACACGTTTTGCAATTATGCCACATCAATGTGGAACGCCATACCCAAAGCTGTAAAGGAATGTGAATCACTACCCACTTTCAAAACCACTCTCAAAGAACACCTACAGGAGACTGCTATTCGAAACTGGCCCCTGTAAATGTCCCAACCCAACCCCCTCCAATGTACAGTAAATGACCAAGTATGGTTTTGTCAATATTCCAATGTACAGTTTTGCTTGTACAGTTGTACAGTGTGTCCCCCCCCACCCCTCCTACCCCTCCACCCCCCCCCCCCCCCCCCCCCCCACCCGACCACCTCCAATGTACAGCCCCAACCCCACCCCACCTACCCAACCTCCTCCAATATACAGTGTTTACGTCAAATGTATATACTCTCTTTTCTGGACTATTTTTGTATCACAAACAGTACTGTATTTGCAAATCTGGTATGTCATAAATGTATAGATGTAGCAGTACTGTCTATCTGTATGTCATGTATGTCATATATGTCCTGAGGAATTGAAAATGGGGGACCCTGATGTAAACAAGATGAAAGTCTTTCTCTGGTCTGCATCCCCTTAACAATTGTGTGTATTGAGCTGTACTGTATTGTACCCATTCTGCAATCTGTTAATAAAGTTTTCTTTCAATCAATCAATCAATCAATCAATCAATCAATCAATCAATCAATCAATCAATCAATCAATCAATCAATCAATCAATCAAGATGTGTGTAGGCCTATGTATGGCTATGTTTTTAAAGTCGTAATGAAGATTGATTTATATTGCGCTTGCCATTTACACAAACTGACTAGCACCTGCAGTGCTGCTGCTGCTGCTGCAGCCTGCAGCCAGCACTCACCTCTCCCGGCTCCGTGCCAAATGATTTTTTTTTTTATTATTTGTGCATCCCCTGAACCGTACAATACACAGATGCCCCGAACCGTGGAGGTCGTGCCGAACGGTGTACGGTTTGAATGCGTATCGTTCCACCCCTAGTATCCATAGCTATTGTAGGAAAGCCTGCTAATAAGACTACTTTGTTCTGTAATAGCCCTTCATATGTTGTTGTTGACAGGAAAGGGTAATTGATTCATGCCTGTGTAATCGTTCAGTGTGACGTGCCCCGATCAAGTGTTGCACTCTAGTCTTCTGATAACGTTACTGACCATTAAGAGTTCTCTCCCTTTAAGTGAGCAAGCCGGTCTCCGTGTTACTGCCTGACGACTACTTCGTTCTGTACCTGCCCTTTAAGAGTCCCTCCCCTTTAACGTGCACGAGCTATTCTCTGTGTTGCTGCCTGATGGTCGGCTGCTGTAGCAGTAATGTCCGTCCCTTTGGGATAACGTGTGCGTCAATGAACGTGAGTACATTACCTGTGCTTAGTTCTGCCTAATCCATTCATTCAGCTTACTCTACCTTTATAGTGTGTCTCCGCTGTTCTATTCCTGTCGACGTCATTCCCTCTGTTATTGAAACACCGCGCCGTTAGCTTAGCTACACGTTAGCCAACATACGTTGCCTGCAAGAGATGCTGCGTGGTTAGCTTAGCCGCACGTGAGCTAGCTTAGGCTATATAACTCACTCACTACTTCTAGTGAATAGAATGTATCTTTACACCTGGTTTACAGTCCACCTACCTATACTGTTTACATGCACTGCATGAGTAATTCCCCTGCATAGGTTATGTAGGTTATATATATAATAACTCCCGTTAAGTGAATGTCTTGGTTAATAGTTGCACTGTATTGCTATGAATATCATTGTAGCTATAGACCACATGTTTATGACCTTATGTTTATGTACGCCACTACTGTGTTTACTAATGTATACTGTATTGTATCACTACTGTGTTATTAATGTATACTGTATTGTATTCCTCTGTAGACAACCACACACATGGAAATATCCCAACCACACACACCTTTCTGTTCCCAATAAAAGACAATACCTGCAGCACGCCTCTGTGACTCTCTAATAGGAGTTAAAACGCCATAGTGTCCGCCAGCTCTATTAAACGCAACCCGTGGAGGCCCTAGCCCTCCGTTTCATGGTCCTTCGAAGCCGGATAGAGCTCCTCCAAGACGCTATGGCAGACCAAGACACCACAGAGACCACCGCTCACCCGCAGAGAGAGCGCCACCTACCAAGCCACCTACGTGACCTCAGGGTGGGTCATGAACCTGAACTCAGTACTCGGATCAGTCAGTACTCGGATCAGTCAGTACTCGGATCAGTCAGTACTCGGATCAGCCAGTACTCGGATCAGTCAGTACTCGGATCAGTCAGTACTCGGATCAGTCAGTACTCAGATCAGTCAATTCCTAGACCCACCATAAGGTCAGATGTCGGCTCCCATCGTTCATACCCGGCGAGTACCACAAGGGCCCCGTATGAAGGTAGTAGGTCCTCACGTCTGTCAATTCCTAGACCCACCATAAGGTCAGGTGTTGGCTCCCATCGTTCATCTGGGAGTGTACACCGACAACACGCTCTCTCACCAGCCCAGGAAGCAATCCTCCAGGAGTACATCCACTCCATGGAGCTTGAGGAGCTACAGCGCCAGGTACAAGAAGACTACGACGCCAACCTGGAGTGTAAACGTTTACAACGCATAGAGCAGGAAGCACAAGACGCACGGGAAGCTATCGTTAAACGCCTGGACAGGCAGAGGCGGCTTAAGAAGAAGGAGAAGGAACTTCAAGTAGCCAAACTGGTCACCTCACTTCAAGAGTCAAAGACGAGGGCTCTTGTACGTGCAGCAACATCTGAGCCGACCTATCCACCACCTGGACAACAGCACCACGTAGTGGCACCTGTGCCTCTAGCCCTTCCTACCGTACCACAGCACATGCATCCCCTGCCGGCTAATCCAGCCGCCATCACTCCAGTGATACACCACCCAGCACAGGCGACGCCTCGCCCTGCCGCTCCCCCTGTGTCGCCAACCCAGCTCCCAACATGCCTGGTTCACTTGAGCAACCTACAATCTCACACAGGGCCCCCTGTAGCTACTCACAGTACCCAGAGTCCTACCTATGGTGCGACCATCCCTAGTACTCAACTCAGTACCCAACCTAGTACTCAACTCAGTACCCAACCTAGTACTCAACTCAGTACCCAACCTAGTACTCAACCCAGTACTCAACTCAGTACTCAACTCAGTACCCAACCTAGTACTCAACTCAGTACCCAACCTAGTACTCAACTCAGTACCCAACCTAGTACTCAACCCAGTACTCAACTCAGTACTCAACTCAGTACCCAACCTAGTACTCAACTCAGTACCCAACCTAGTACTCAACTCAGTACCCAACCTAGTACTCAACCCAGTACTCAACTCAGTACTCAACTCAGTACCCAACCTAGTACTCAACTCAGTACCCAACCTAGTACTCAACTCAGTACCCAACCTAGTACTCAACCCAGTACTCAACTCAGTACTCAACTCAGTACCCAACCTAGTACTCAACTCAGTACCCAACCTAGTACTCAACCTAGTACTCAACCTAGTACTCAACCTAGTACTCAGCCTAGTACTCAACCTAGTACTCAACCTAGCACCCAGCCTAGTACTCAACCTAGTACTCAGCCTAGCACCCAGCCTAGTACTCAGCCCAGTACTCAACCTAGTACTCAACCTAGTACTCAACCCAGTACTCAGCCTAGTACTCAGCCTAGTACTCAACCTAGTACTCAGCCTAGCACTCAACCTAGCACCCAGCCTAGTACCCAGCCCAGTACTCAACCTAGTACTCAACCTAGTACTCAACCCAGTACTCAGCCTAGTACTCAGCCTAGTACTCAACCTAGTACTCAGCCTAGTACTCAACCTAGCACCCAGCCTAGTACTCAACCTAGTACTCAGCCTAGCACCCAGCCTAGTACTCAGCCTAGTACTCAACCTAGTACTCAGCCCAGTACTCAGCCTAGTACTCAACCTAGTACTCAACCTAGTACTCAACCTAGTACTCAGCCTAGTACTCAACCTAGCACCCAGCCTAGTACTCAGCCCAGTACTCAACCTAGTACTCAACCTAGTACTCAACCTAGTACTCAACCTAGTACTCAGCCTAGCACCCAGCCCAGTACTCAACCTAGTACTCAACCTAGTACTCAACCCAGTACTCAACCTAGTACTCAACCTAGTACTCAGCCTAGCACCCAGCCCAGTACTCAACCTAGTACTCAACCTAGTACTCAACCCAGTACTCAGCCTAGTACTCAACCTAGTACTCAGCCTAGTACTCAGCCTAGTACTCAACCTAGTACTCAACCTAGTACTCAACCTAGGACCTCTCCCAGTCCTCCGCTCCCTGCCTTTGAAGACCTCTCTTCATGGAAAGATCTCGTCCAAGCAACAGTCAGGTCCCTTCACGGTGCGGCTGATGCCCAGACCACTGATCAGCCTTATGAAGCGGCCGACTTCCTCAACGCTGAGAAGGTCCTCCTTAAACAAACCCAGCTGGACTCATTCCCAGAGGAGATCAAGGCCCTCAAGTCTGACCGACCTCTTCCCCCAGACAGTCGTTTCGCCACTCTATCTCCAGAGTACGACAAGGCTACCTGTCTCCTCAGAGTAGGCGGTAGGCCGCACGGGGCCGAGAACTTGGAGATGGATGACATTCACCCAATCGTCTTGGATCCACATCACCCCCTGACAAAGCTGATCATCCAAGATTATGATCAAACTCTTCTCCACCCCGGGCCTGAGAGGGTACTCGTTGATCTTCGATCCCGACTCTGGGTCCTACATGGAAGAGGAGCAATCCGCAAGCATCAGCACACCTGCCGAGAACGTCACGCCAGGCGAGCAAAGCCTGACATGCCTAAAATGGCCGCCCTTCCGCCCTGTCGCCCGCGTCTCTACAAGCCCCCATTCTATTCCACCAGAGTAGACTATTTTGGGCCATTTCACACCAAGATAGGGCTCCGGAGAGGCAGAAGTGGAGGAAGGACGGCAAGAAAGCCGCTCGGCCAGGTGGCCCTCATCGTTGACCCGCGGCTTCCTCGGGCACTCTGGCAGCCAGGGAAGGTCACGTACCCTGGAACTGACGGACGCACCTGCACCGCAGCTGTCCAGGTGAAGGACAGAATATACCTGCGCCCTGTGTCCCGGCCGGTGCAGCTCCCGAGTCTCCCGGATACAGAGGACCACTGAGACTTTCCTGTTTAGTTCAAAAAGTCTAAGTAGACTTTTGGGTGCGGCTGTGTAGGAAAGCCTGCTAATAAGACTACTTTGTTCTGTAATAGCCCTTCATATGTTGTTGTTGACAGGAAAGGGTAATTGATTCATGCCTGTGTAATCGTTCAGTGTGATGTGCCCCGATCAAGTGTTGCACTCTAGTCTTCTGATAACGTTACTGACCATTAAGAGTTCTCTCCCTTTAAGTGAGCAAGCCGGTCTCCGTGTTACTGCCTGACGACTACTTCGTTCTGTACCTGCCCTTTAAGAGTCCCTCCCCTTTAACGTGCACAAGCTATTCTCTGTGTTGCTGCCTGATGGTCGGCTGCTGTAGCAGTAATGTCCGTCCCTTTGGGATAACGTGTGCGTCAATGAACGTGAGTACATTACCTGTGCTTAGTTCTGCCTAATCCATTCATTCAGCTTACTCTACCTTTATAGAGTGTCTCCGCTGTTCTATTCCTGTCGACGTCATTCCCTCTGTTATTGAAACACCGCGCCGTTAGCTTAGCTACACGTTAGCCAACATACGTTGCCTGCAAGAGATGCTGCGTGGTTAGCTTAGCCGCACGTGAGCTAGCTTAGGCTATATAACTCACTCACTACTTCTAGTGAATAGAATGTATCTTTACACCTGGTTTACAGTCCACCTACCTATACTGTTTACATGCACTGCATGAGTAATTCCCCTGCATAGGTTATGTAGGTTATATATATAATAACTCCCGTTAAGTGAATGTCTTGGTTAATAGTTGCACTGTATTGCTATGAATATCATTGTAGCTATAGACCACATGTTTATGACCTTATGTTTATGTACGCCACTACTGTGTTTACTAATGTATACTGTATTGTATCACTACTGTGTTATTAATGTATACTGTATTGTATTCCTCTGTAGACAACCACACACATGGAAATATCCCAACCACACACACCTTTCTGTTCCCAATAAAAGACAATACCTGCAGCACGCCTCTGTGACTCTCTAATAGGAGTTAAAACGCCATAGTGTCCGCCAGCTCTATTAAACGCAACCCGTGGAGGCCCTAGCCCTCCGTTTCAGCTATAATAATAGAATCTAGATATAGCCCTGCAAACACCGCCATGCAGCCCTATCTCTTAGAGTGGTGGCGCAGTAGGAACTAAAATGAGTTAATGTTAAACATGTTAATCCAATACTAGCTTGCTTAGTTAGTTAGTTAGTTAGTTAGTTAGTTAGTTAGTTAATAATAATACATTTGATTTATAAAGTGCTTTTAAAACCCAAAGACGCTGACAATGAGCAAAACAAATGAACAGAGCAACAAAGAACCACAGGGAAAAAGCAACAGGATGAATATGCATGCAGGACATACAACCACGGGTAACAAGTAACAGGTACAGAGTCCAGTAGGAGTAGGGGAACAGTCAGGGAAGTAGGAAAACCGAGGGGAGGGGGGGGGGGGGCAGGAGAGGGAGAGAAAGTAGGGAAGGGGAGGGGAGGTGGTAGGTTGGAGGAGGGTGGTTATGGGTAGGGAAGGTTGTATGCTTTAATAATAATAATAATAACTTCATTTTATATAGTTTTGGAGAACAGGTAGGTTTTGAGTCGGGATTTAAAGGTGGAGAGTGACGGAGAGTCTTGGACAGTCTGAGGGAGGGTGTTCCAAAGTCTGGGTGCAGCTTGTGAGAAAGCCCGGTCACCAAAACGTTTAAGTTTGGATGACGGGACAGTGAGGGAAGCAGTGGAAGAGGGCCGGAGGGAACGGGTGGGGCGGTAAGGGAGAAGGTCAGTCAGGTAGGGGGGGGCCAGGCTATGGAGGGCTTTGAAATTGAGGAGTAGTGTTTTGAAGTTGATGCGTTCCTTGATCGGGAGCCAGTGGAGGGAGTGGAGGACAGGAGTGATGTGTTCACGGGACCGGGTGTTAGTGAGGAGGCGGGCGGCTGAGTTCTGGACCATCTGCAGTTTATGAAGGGAGCGGGAGGTGATGCCACTGAGGAGGGAGTTGCAGTAGTCAAGGCGGGAGGAGATGAAGGCGTGTATGAGAGATTCAGCAGCAGGGGGGAGAGGCAGTGACGAATTTTGGCAATGTTGCAGAGGTGAAAGTATGATGTTTTACAATGGAGCGGACATGGGGGTCAAATGAGAGGGTGGGGTCGAGGATGACACCGAGGTTGCGGACTAGGGGGGAAGGGGTGATGGTGGAGTCATTGATGGGGAGTGCAATGGGTCCGGATCTGGTGAGGGTGGTTTTGGTGCAGATGATGAAAAGTTAGTAGTAGGTAGTTAGTTAGTTAGTTAGTACCTTGATAAACCCTTCAAATAACATTATTAAATAGGAATTAAGGAAATAAATTAAGAAGGGTTGTGCATGTAACAATAAGGGACACTAAAACCATGAAACGATTGCAAAATAGTATTTACTTTACAACAAAAAAACTCAGCAACACAGAGAGCAAGGTGGACTTCCTAGTGGCACCAAATAAAAAAGGAAATGAAAACCCACCCTCCCCTTTACAGGCGCTGTACAGGTGGTGGTGCTCACTCTAAAGTTGGTGTATTTAACATCAGGTCACCTACGTGGTGCAAATATGTAGACCCAGGGTATCTTCCTGTCCTCAATTCTCCCTGTGTGCGAAAAAAAAAGGTTAATACATAGAAAAGTAATCACCATAGGCTGGGTGAACAGGGAATAACAAAATGCACAGGTTAGGGATAAAACAGAAATGTACAACAGACAGGAGAAAAATACAACAATAAATGGGCACAAAGCAACAGAACTTTAACCAACTCTGATACCAAAGCACCCTAAACAGAGCTTTAACCAGCTCTGGAACCAAAATCACCCTAAACAGAGCTTTAACCAGCTCTGGTACCAAAAGCACCCTAAACAGAGCTTTAACCAGCTCTGATACCAAAAGCACCCTAAACAGAGCTTTAACCAGCTCTGGTACCAAAAGCACCCTAAACAGAGCTTTAACCAGCTCGATTACCACACAACAGAGAGAGCTCTACCATCAAAAAGCACAGAGATATAGTTGCCACCAAATACACAGACAGAGCTCTGGCTAACACTGCACACAATGGGATATATGAAGTGAGAGAGGAGGTTGATTGCCGACGAGCCTCAGCTGTTGCTGCTGCTGTTGCTGGAGTGAGATGGTGATTGACCAGCTGCTGCTGGAACTGAGAGACCCTGAGAGATAGATATGTTACACAGGAGGGAGACAAAAGACAACAAAACAACCTGCCTACATACATAACACATAATATACATAACTCCCTATATATATATATATATATATATATATATATATATATATATATATATATATATATATATATATATATATATATATACAAGGACAGAGTCCGTAACAACCATTTAAAAAAAAGGCTGTAAATGTTTATTCTACGTTCTTATGAATGAGATAAACAAATATATAATTTTTTTTTTTTTTTATTAATTTTGAGTACATTTTCATAATGCGATAATTTGCTGTGTAATTAATTAATTTAATTAACGCGATAAACTGACAGCCCTACTAAAATGGTAAGTTAGTGTTGTGTTCACTCATAGTTAAAGACAGTTGAGGTTGAGTAGTTTCTTGTGATATACAGTATCACATTCACAATCCAAGTGATTTAGATTAACTTCACAACTGCAAATAAAGAATTTCAAAACATACTTCTATGGTTCTTTGGTGTAATTTACCCTGACATTACTGATTAAGGCATTTAACCCCTGACTGAAATTAAGGCATGGGGTGTGCAATGTTTTAAGTACCCCTTGATTTTTATAGTGTGCATATATTAAGGCTTTTCTAAGCATTATAAGTGATTTCGGATAATAGGTGCACATTATTGTACTTACATACTGTACACCTTTAATAAATGGAATATATAGGCATGGTTTAGCATATCATATTTACCCTACCGCATCTACCCGAAATAAATATTCATAAATCCTCCTGCATTTATAACCTGGTGTCACCTAACAATAGTAAAAGTGCACATTCTATATGCATGCACATTATTGTACTGTATTTCTATGCTCAGGGGAATTAATTTCATGGTAAATTCATAATTGTGCATGTCTAGCCCTATTTCCTACTCACTGATGATGTGCTCCATCTGTGAATTCCTCTCCCAGCTCAATCCACAAGCTCCTGCTGGTTAGCCACGGAACAAATGTAAAGTAATGCAGGCACTTTTCAGGATTTGTATATACTGACAACAGAAAAAACTGTAAAAAGAAAGAAAAAAAAAGAAAGAAGAAGGGATGGGCAAAATGAAAGAAATTCACGATAATCATCTGGAATTATTGCACAACAGTGTTTTTTATATTGCATAAATATACAGTATACATTATATTAATATTACCGCATATCTGCATAATCACTGCATATATTACCATTATGAAGGAGGCAATTTCCACATTGTGGGGAGTGCTTTGAGTGTCTAGAAAAGCGCTATATAAATGTAATGAATTATTATTATTATTATTATTATTATTATTATTATTATTATTATTATTATTATTATTATTATTATTATTATTATTATTATTATTATTATTATTATTATTATTATTATTATTATTATTATTATTATTATTATTATTATTATTATTATTATTATTATTATTATTATTATTATTTATTATTTATTATTATTATTATTATTATTATTATTATTATTATTATTATTATTATTATTATTATTATTATTATTATTATTATTATTATTATTATTATTATTATTATTATTATTATTATTATTATTATTATTATTATTATTATTATTATTATTATTATTATTATTATTATTATTATTATATTACCGCATATATATACATATCTGTCTGAATATACCTGCCTATATTCCTCCCATATACCTACAGTACTACAATACATTTACATTTAGTCATTAGCTGATGCTTTTATCCAAAGTCAGCAGGAAGGGTACAACTATCGGCTGAGTAACAATGTTCATCAAAGTGTTGAGTGCTACAGTGTAGGTTAGTATTAGGACAAGTGCATGACAGTAAGGTTAGTTAGGGTTAGATATAATCTTTTATTTATTTCAGATAATGGTTGAAGAAGTGCGTCTTTAGTCGATGGCGAAAGATTGGACGGGTTTCGGCTGTCCTAACTGTGGTGGGCAGTTCAGCTTGGTGGCAGTGGTCGGAAGGCCAGCAAGCAGTGCGTTGCCGTAGTCGAGGCGGGAGATGACTGTTGATTGGACGAGGAGTTGAGTGGCTTCTTTTGACAGGAAGGGGCGGATCCTTCTGACGTTTCTCAGGAGGAATCTGCAGGTTCTGGTTGTCGCTGCGATGCATGTGAGCGGAGAAGTTCAACTGGTCGCAGAGGACAACACCAGAATTCAGCTGCATTCTTGACTGTGATGGAAAGGTCGGTCAGGGGGGAGGATTTGGCCGGCAGGTGGAGCAATTCTGTTTTGTTTAGGTTCAGTTTGAGGTGGTTGGTTGTCATCCAGGCGGAGATGTCGGACAGACAGGCCGAGATCCGCTCAAAGATGTGGATATCTGAGGGAGGGAAGGAGAGGAAGAGTTGAGTATCATTGGCATAGCAATGATACGGGAAGGCATGATACGTGATAATGTTACCCAAAGATTTAGTGTAGAGGGAGAAGAGAAGGGGTCCTAAGACCGAGCCCTGGGGGACACCCGTCTGCAGGGGGCGGGTGGGCGACAGGGTCGCGTCTATGCCAAATACAACGCAGTTCGGTTTCCGGGTTCCTCTGATTGGCCACTAAGCCCACGTGACCACGCGCTAGCACGCCCCCCTTATCGCCCGCTGCCGCGCTGTGAAGCGGAAGAGCCAGCGAGTTTGATTGATTGAATTGATTGATTGATTGATTGATTGATTGAAAAGTTTATTAACAGATTGCAGAATGGGTACAGTACAGTACAGCTCAATACATACAATTGTTAAGAGGATGCAGACCTGAGAAAGACTTTCGTCTTGTTTCCATCAGGGTCCTCCATTTTCAATTCATCATATGACACACACGACATACAGATAGACAGTACTGCTACATCTATACATTTATGACATACCAGATTTTCAAATACAGTACTGTTTGTGATACTAAAAAAATCCAGAAAAAGAGTGTATATACATTTGACATAGAAACTGTGCATTGGGGGAGGTTGGGTAGGTGGGGTGGGGCTGTACATTGGAGGGGGGGGGGGACACACTGTACATTGGAATACTGACCTACATTTGACATAGAAACTGTGCATTGGGGGAGGTTGGGTAGGTGGGGTGGGGCTGTACATTGGAGGGGGGGGGGGACACACTGTACATTGGAATACTGACCTACATTTGACATAGAAACTGTGCATTGGGGGAGGTTGGGTAGGTGGGGTGGGGCTGTACATTGGAGGGGGGGGGACACACTGTACATTGGAATACTGACCTACATTTGACATAGAAACTGTACATTGGAGGAGGTTGGGTAGGTGGGGTGGGGTTGGGTGGGGCTGTACATTGGAGGTGGGGGGGGGGGGTTGGGTACATTGGAATACTGACAAAGCCATGCTTGGTCTTTATTGTACAACTGGGTTAGGACATTTGTAGGGGCCAGTTTTGAATTGCAGTCTCCCGTAGGTGTTCTTTGAGAGTGTTTTTGAAGGTGGGTAGTGATTCACATTCCTTTACAGCTTTGGGTAGGGCGTTCCACATTCCACGAGGCGACGCGAGACGGTGGTTTCAGCAGCATCGGCCGTCTTCTTCCAAGGCGGCTCGTTCTTATTAATCCCTAATGTCGTGTATGACATAAATGTCGATATGAATTGAAAATGGACCCTGATGTAAACAAGACGAAAGTCTTTCTCTGGTCTGCATCCCCTTAACAATTGTGTGTATTGCGCCGTACTGTATTGTACCCATTCTGCAATCTGTTAAATAAAGTTCATTAATTTCTCCCCCACTACTCCCAAAAGTAACACTAAATAGATAAAGTACAACAACGCCAGAGTCAAGAAACTGTGTTCCCTTTGGCGCAATACACACAATTGTTAATGGGATGCAGACCAGAGAAAGACGGTTGTCTTGTTTACATCAGGGTCCCCCATTTTCAATTCATATCGACATTTATGACATACACAACATACATGACATTAGGGATTAATAAGAACGAGCCACCTCGGAAGAAGACGGCCGCTGCTGCTGAAACCACCGCCTTGCGTCGCCTCGCTGGCTCTTCCGCTTCACAGCGTGGCAGCGGGCGATAAGGGGGGCATGCTAGCGCGCGGTCACGTGGGCTTAGTGGCCAATCAGAGGAACCCGGAAACCGAACTGCGTTGTATTTGGCATAGACGCGACAGGGTCCCTCTCCATGACACTTGGTAGGAGTGGTCATTGAGGTATGATGTCAGCCATGTCAGCGCAAGGGACGAGCGGATGATCTGATGGTTGACTGTGTCGAAGGCTGCAGATAGGTCTAGGAGAATCGGGACAGAGGAGAGGCCTTTAGCTTTTGCTAAGTATGGTCTGAGGCGGCCAGAAGATGCAGAGCGTAGGGGTCTTGAGGGTGTGTAGTTAGAGACCATTGACCGGAGGTAGGCAGGAGCCGTTCCCTTCGCCGCATATCCCATATAACAATAATACAATAATGCTGTATATACCGTATATATATATATTTATACCTGTAAATCATTTTACATATCTGTAGATCAGTGGAGGCTGCTGACCAAATTTTTAGGTGAAGCACAAATTATTATATTATATTATATATTAAATTATATTTTTAAAACATCCCCCACTGTGTGTCAGACAGTGGTCAGTGGACACAGATGAAAACATATTAACATTAGGTGACAGCGCACCTGACCAGATGAAATCATATTAGGTGACAGCGCACCTGACCAGATGAAATCATATTAGGTGACAGCCCACCTGACCAGATCAAAACATATTAGGTGACAGCGCACCTGATCAGATCAAAACATTTTAGGTGACAGCGCACCTGATCAGATCAAAACATTTTAGGTGACAGCGCACCTGACCAGATCAAAACATTAGGTGAAGGTGACAAGGAAGCCACAGACTCATACCCCCCCGACACTCAACTAACCGCCTCGGACAGTCCTTCATACCAGTGGCCATCAGGCTCCACAACAGTGGGCAGCAACTGCTGCCAGACATCGACCTGGGACTTATAGGAACCCAAGGAGGACAACTTACACTACCTTAGGCATACTGCACCTTATGTGGATACTGTGATACTGTGAATAATGAATAATGTATATTTCAGTTAGTTAGATAGTAAATTATAACACTACCTTATGCATACTGCACCTTATGTGACACTGTGAAAATATATTTCAGTTAGTTAGATAGTAAATTATATTGACCTATTTGTTTACACTGCTTGTGTTGTTTTCACTACCTGTACCCCCCCCCCCTTCCCCCATGCTGCTATGATGCCTGAATTTCCCCAAGGGGATCAATAAAGGAATATCTTATCTTATCTTAAAAGGAAAGATGAAATTCCCTACCTGGGTTCCATCCTATAGAGGCAAATCATTCCTGTGACAAAATGGGATCCAATGTAATAAAACGAAGTCAACCAACAAACTAGATTCTTGTACCGGATCTCCTCTCTGGTAAACAAGAATACCTTGAAGACTCTAACAGGAGCACTCATTCAAGGGTACTACGACTATGCTTGCACCTCATGGTACCAAAGCACCTCAAAGGCACTAAAAACAAGATTACAAACATCACAAAACAAACTGGTCAGACTACTGCTTGACCTTAATCCTAAAACCCACCTCACCCCTGCCCACTTTGACAACCTAGGATGGCTTAGAGTAGACGACAGAGTACAGCAACTTGCCTGGTCTACAAGATACACTACACCACTAAGATACCCATGTGCATGTCGAAATACTTCCCAAAGGTCAGTGAATACCACGAGCACAACACCAGAGGGAGTTCCACAAATCATGTTCAACCCAGATAAAATAATTTAAAAAGTAAAAAAAAAAAAATAAAAAAAAAAATTATAAAAAATAAAATAGTCATAACTTAGAAATGAGATTGCATAGGTCTATGAATCGATATCGCGATTCTGTTTTGATTAATTACCCAGCCCTACAGTGTGTACAGTAAGTTAGCTTGGTGATTATCATTGCGATGTAGGCTAAGCTGGCTAGCTACTGTTAGCATACAAGCTTTTACAAACACTAGCCTACTTACTTTTTCATCCACAACGTTTTTTCTGATCCAGATGCATAAGTCCACTTCTTCATGTTGCTCAGTTGCTGGTTTATACTTCGGTCCTAATGTTGGCGCAAAGTTTAATTTAGCCTGACTTTACTTGTTATAGCTGTACAGCTTACTTCTACTAAACAACAACTAAACTACTTCCTTGCTCTTTCAAACAGTCAAAATGGGTCCATCTGCAGGGTCGGAGGTTAGGTTTAGCTCTGGCCAATCTCAAGTTTCTCAAGTTTCTTTATTAGTTGTCATACAGAAGTACAGAATACTTTTATACAAAATGCTTATTTCTGTTACATTTTGTATAAAAGTATTCTGTACTTCTGTATGACAACTAATAAAGAAACTTGAGAAACTTGAGATTGGCCAGAGCTAAACCTAACCTGCAGATGGACCCGTTTTGACTTTGCAATGCAGCAATCTCTGATTGGATTTGCAAGGCTGCCAATCATATTCAACCTCCATGTATTGGATGGCAAGGGCTGTCAATCATTCATCCTCCATTCAATGGCAAGAGTTTAACTGCACAGACCGTGCTTAGACGAAGTTAATAGCCTATTTCGATTGGCTGTTATTTATTATTTATATAACATTGGGTCACACCTGTGAAGTTTTCTTCACGAATAATTACTGCAGTCATTACTGCAGTGCAGGCCTGCTCAGAGCTGTCAATTTTGGCCATTTTTTAAAAAGAAAAAATTCACTGGCATTTTTTTTACAGAGGAAAACTTTTCTAATAAAAAAATATAAAATAATAATAATTAAAAAAATAATTTTTTTATATATATATAAATAAAATAAATGTATATATATATATGTAAATGAATAATAATTATGAATTATGAGTGAATTTGTGTTTCACGTGTTGTCATAGAGAAACCTCCACTGCTGTAGATAATATATCTATATCTGTACATATCCCTGACTGTGACCATACTGTAACCTGTATCACTGTTACAACCCTGTACTGTATATACATCTGATTAGCACTACACCCAGTACTCATTTATATATTTGATACCCAGTTTAATCACCTGTATATTGTATAATACTATTTGCAAAACTTTTTGTTGTGCTGTATGATGGCAATACATTTGAATTTAACTTAATATATATATTATTGTACCTCATTGTCTGCATTTTTACTTCATTGTACTTTTATTGTACTTTAGTTTGTATATTATATAGTGTTGGGACTTTATTCCTCTTTTACTTAAATTTTTTTTTACTGTATGAAGCACATTCTCAGGGGCTCATACAGAACCAAGTATTTCACTATAATGTACATGTACTTTATATGTGACAAATAAAAGAAAACTTGAAACTTGAACTTGAACTTGGTCAATTCAAGACAGACCAGAGACCCATCCCATCCACCTATTTAACCCAAACATGTGTGTGTGAAATCAACAATGACATGAGTTCAGGGGCAGCTGTCAATATTCACCATTGGACCCAACAGCAGTGTGAAGAAGAAGAAGATGGATGGTTATATAATGATTCACAGTGACCTCCCTCTCATCGACTCATCCAGCAGACGATTTCTCAGTCTAACTATTTGTTTTTTCTTTTTTTCTTTTTTTTACTTTACTTGCTTGTCAACGACTTCCTGGGGGAATCAGTGGGGGTTGTGGTTATGTATTCATCACTGGGAGTCCTTGATGTGACTGTCGAATCGGAAAGCTCCTTCCCCCCCTCCCGTACAGGGCCAGTGAGCAAGGCCAAGGCCAACAGTGCAATCAATCATCAGCAAATGCCTCACTTCCTGAAAAATAACATAGTATATAAAGGAGGCTGGGTAAGAAATTCACGATAATCATCCAGAATTTTTTGCGATACCAATATACACTGTATCATGATGTCTGTTCACGTATGCAAAATCACAAAGTAATAAATAATCCAGTCGTAGAGTCTGATATCAAACACAATGGGCCTCATTCAACAATACTCTCTTATTATTTTTCTTATATTCTTGCTTACCTAGAAAGAAAAGCACCGCCACATTCATCAAGCTGTTCGAAGTCCAAATCTGTTCTTCTTACCCAGGTTTATTGAATGCCTTGAATGTTTAATGAATCCCATTCTAAACGGGAATGCGCGTCCTCGTGCAAGTCATTTGCATACAGAGACACGCCTCGCAGGCTCATTATAATACGAGAGCCGTGTGCGAACTTGGGTCTGCATTAGCGGACCCCCCGGGCCGTATTCAAGCGCTGGAGCGCTTTGCGTTGGATCAAAATTAGATAGGAATCAAATGTATTGTCACCATACAACACCTATAGCTATATAGTGGAATAGACTGTATTAGTAATATAATAGTAGTTGCGTGCTTCTGGCCACCTCCCGCAGTGCGTGCACACACACACATATTGTACAGTACGTGCTAAATGTATCGTTCCAGCAAAGTAGGCTTTGTCAATACTGTGCGCAACGACTGTGCACTTGTCAAGAGCCAATCGCACAGTATGTTGGGAAATACTTAACGGTTAAGCAGCCAATCATCTGGCTCTGCAAATAGATCTAGAGTCTGAATATCTCTGCATATAAGCCTGACTGGCAGTGCGCATACAGTGCATGCTCCAAGTCAGACTGGATGGCACATCTCTCTCAAATCAATTCTGAGAACGGAACCCACTAACCCAGTGCCCTGAGACACGGGTCAAAGTCAGTTGTTTATTTATTTATTCTTTACTGTTTGCATACAAGGTGGTCCGCAAATGTTATTTTTTTTTTTAAACTTTGGCCATTCCCCTGGCTCTTTTTAGCGTTTATCGCATTTACTCTGGTCAAGAATGACCGACAGAAACAGGCTGAAGGGGTACAGATGGGGGGGAAGACACTCTGGGAAAGGCACGGCTGCAGTCCGGGATTCGAACTCGCTAAACCCCAGATCCGTGACGAGCACGGTTGTCCCCGGCGCCGAAATAGCGCTCGAGGTACGTGGTGAGCTACTGGAGCTCCCCCAGCAAATGTTCTTGATAACAATCTAGTGGTCGCATAAACAAGAAGTTTGGGAACCACTGATATAGACGTTCTCTAAATATGCGTTCTATGTATACAGTACTGTATATCTGTATGTCATAAATGTCATGATATATATCTGTATATCTGTATGTTGTGTATGTCATAAATGTCATTATGAATTGAAAATGGGGGACCCTGATGTAAACAAGACGAAAGTCTTTCTCTGGTCTATCCCCTTAACAATAATAATAGGTATTATGTTTCATCATGAATGCATGAAAGGGGGGGGGGGGTAGTTTTTTTTATGCTTTGATCGTCACCAACGGCATACGTTCTAGAGTATGTTACACATGGCCGTTGTGATCGATGTGAAATCATGGTTGGATGAAAGCAGGATTGATGTCATATAGTCCTTACCTTCACTAGGAGGTACCCCAAAAAGAATATTCCAATTGTCTGATCGCGATTTCCAGTATTGGTGTCCATCGTGTCGCCAACATAATCCACCACAACACATGCATCGGGGGCATTGGACACGTTTCAATGCCATCGAGTGAACCGCTAGACTCACCTGACCAAAAAAACTGCGCCCGGAGTGAATTAAACGTAACACCGGGTGTGAAAAAAAGGTTTCGAAGGGTGGGCAATACTGCCACCTATCAGGGTGCGGCCGGTATTGCACTCTAGCGATCTCAGAGTGGTTCCCTATGGTAACCCTGAGGTCCGTGTGAGAGAAATGAATACAAATATCGAATAAAAGAAATAACGATGAAAACCCGACTATACTTGGGTCTGGCGCTGAACTGTTGGCGAGTTAACTTGACTTTCCTCGGGTCTGGCGCTGATTGAGTTAATATGTGGTCGTTGTTGTTCATTGACAGAATCGTGTGCTCTTGTATAGCATTGCCATTAGTTTACTTTCATTGCATTCACACACTCACAGATAATATAGGTTACAGTAGTCTATATAACACAGAGAGACCATGCTACCATGATCTAAACCAGCGGTTCTCAAACTACGGATCGCGACCCAAAGTGGGGTCATTGCAATGGCAAGAAAAAAAAAAAAAAAAAAGATTCTAAACAAACACACCCAGCGTAGCCTGTTGGCTGCACGGTTTAGCTAGATGCTACTGCTGTAATCACTGCAGCAGTAGCAGTACTGCAAAAATGGATGGGCTGTTTGGAAATGACTAAAATGGGCAACCATTTCCAGATCTACTCTGGTTGACAGTGCCAGGGCCTCTTCTCAATCTGCCACTGACTGCAGTGGTATTCCACGTTGATGAA
This sequence comes from Notolepis coatsorum, assembly GCF_963971535.1. Lineage (NCBI taxonomy): Eukaryota > Metazoa > Chordata > Actinopteri > Aulopiformes > Paralepididae > Notolepis > Notolepis coatsorum. Next base: position 33,358,791 of record NC_140175.1, on the reverse strand, counting down.
GATGGAACGCAGATAACTGGTGCTAACGTTAGTGCCGGTGCTAGCTTGACAGATATGCATGTGGCATAAGTGCATTAATGTTAAGTTAACTAAGACTAGATTGAAAACTGGATGACGTACCCCCATTGGATTCACTGTGGACAACATTGGCACGGACAAGCCTGAACAGGTCAAATTGAGCTAAACCTGATGCACAAGTTCAAGGATGGATGGAAGGATACTAAGTTAACTCTAATGAGAAAGTTCAACAAAACACACCTTGGTCAAATTTACTGAGAGAGAAGGGGAAAGAGAGAGCTCCATTCAGGGTAAGTTACAGTGAAAATGTATTGTTTATGTAGGCCTTAGCACCTGCAGTGGTGTTCATGCTTATGTTTTATGTGTTTGTAGGCCTAATTAAGCTTCCGCTGTGGTGTTCATATTAAATTATTATTGTCTGTAGGCCTACACACTCACCTTGATGTTCAGTTTCTGTAGGGCTAAGCACCCACCATGATGTTCAGTGTCCGTAAGCCTAAGCACCCACCATCATGGCCGCCTAGTTATAGTTGAAAGTGGGGGTGCAAGATATATATATATATATTTTTTTTTGATAATATTATTATTATTATTTAATTTTTTTTGGACAGGCAAGGGGTGGTTTGGAGGGGGTCCGGCACGACCCCAGTTCCACGACAGATTTTTTTTTAAATGTAATGAAGCTGTACGTGCAATTTCCTGCAATATAGAGCCTTCAACAATCTTGACCAATAAAGCTGCTCTTTTCACTATAAAACTCAGTTTATATTGCAGTATGATAGCCAATTACTATAATAATAATATATTAATATATATATACTGTATATATACTGTATATTGATTTTTCGCTCATTTATTTTTATTAAATCAATCTCCTTTCAAATAGGCCAAGTTTTTAATAAGAAAGAGAAAAAAATATATATTTCCATTACCTGTAACTCTTGTGTCTCTTTCTCTCCTTCTCTGCCTCCTCCCTGAGTCTGCAGTGCACAGTCATGACATCGATCTAAAAAAAAATAATAATAATAATAATAAACATAAAAAAAAATTAAAAAATGTGGAGGCCCCTCGTCACTATCTAATCTTTGGAAACTTAAAAACTTGCTATTAAGTGTCATTGCGTATTATTAATTTGATTGAAATTATGTAGTTATGGTTAGATTTATATATTGGGGGGCGGGGGGGGGGGGGTATATCATATTTTTCATATGATCAAAAAGTGGGGGAGCAAAAACATAAGTTTGCTCACCCAAGTTCAATAGTGGGGGAGCAGCTGCTTCGACTGCTACATTACGTAGGCGCCAGTGGTGTTCAGTGTCTGTAGGCCTAACAACAACCCACCATGATGTTCAGTGTCTGTAGGCCTAACCACCCACCATGATGTTCAGTGTCTGTAGGCCTAACCACCCACCATGATGTTCAGTGTCTGTAGACCTAAGCACCCACCTTGATGTTCAGTGTCTGTAGGCCTAAGCATCCCGCACCCGCCTTGGTAAACCAGCATCATACCAGCACTAACCAGCATAGACCATTGAAATTATGCTAGTCTATGCTGGTTTCTCTAGCAGGTTTGATTATTTTATAGGCATGTGCTTGATTTTCTCTATTTTGAAGGCTGATTTTATGTTTGTGGGCTGGGCGTTGTTCAACCGTCTGATGTGTATTCTGTATTGTGAAGCAAGACACCTGCCGTGATGCATATAGCCTATACCCTGCATGTGAGTGCACCTATTGTGGTGCCGACTTCTCCTGTTAAGCCTTAAGGTCCCCCTATAGGGGGACCCTGCTTTTCTTTATCATAAATCGATCAATAGAGACCGTATTAGATCCCCAATTATCATAACATGGGGTATCATTGGAAAGCCACACTCATTGGCTACAACCCTGTGCAAAGATCTTCGAGATCGCCAAATGATTGACGGAGTTAGAGCCCCGGGAGTCTGGGGTGGTAATGTGTACTTTTGCGTACTTTGGGGCACGCCTCACATATTGGCATGTAACTCGAGAACCGCTAAACGGATTTTGTCACCTGAAAGGGCAATCGACAGGCAACAAATAGGAGTAGGGTCGAGCTGCAGACTCGGAGCCTCGAGGTCCAGATTGGTACTTCCGGCCTGCCACAGGACTAATGCGGAAGTATCTCGAAGTACGTCTGACGTAATAGTCCTGTGGCAGGACTATGCGGAAGTATCTCGAAGTACGTCTGACGTATCTCGAATTACGTCTGACGTTTCTTTACGTTAGCTAAGCGAACATTAAACGTTGTATTCATAAAATAATATAAAATCAGCAGCATGGGGAGGGCCGGGGGGAGGGGAGGTACAGGTAGTAGAAGACATAGAGGTACAGGTCACATAATTATAGTACAGTGGAGAAGTAAAAATGGAATAAAAAGGCAGTGTAAACAATATACAATATTATTAACTCTAATAATAACACGCCTCGCGGGCTCATTATAATACGAGAGCCGTGGGTCTGCATTGTATAGAGCGGATCCCCCGGCCGTATTCAAGCGCTGGAGCGCTTTGCGATGGATCAAACTGTATTAATATAGTAGTAATAATAGTAGTTGGCTAGTTGCGCGCTTCTGGCCACCTCCCGCAGTG